>NC_092095.1:4500654-4538154 GCF_045679555.1 Salvelinus alpinus
GACAGAGACCCACCCACCCACCCACCCTGTACATCAGGCTCCAGTGCTGTGGACAGACAGGCTGTCCTTGATTCAGTCCTCTGACTACATCATGATATTGGGTGTAGTTACCGGTGTAGTTACCTTGATTCAGTCCTCTGGCTACATCATGATATTGGGTGTAGTTACCTTGATTCAGTCCTCTGGCTACATCATGATATTGGGTGTAGTTACCGGTGTAGTTACCTTGATTCAGTCCTCTGGCTACATCATGATATTGGGTGTAGTTACCGGTGTAGTTACCTTGATTCAGTCCTCTGGCTACATCATGATATTGGGTGTAGTTACCGGTGTAGTTACCGGTGTAGTTACCTTGATTCAGTCCTCTGGCTACATCATGATATTGGGTGTAGTTACCGGTGTAGTTACCAGTGTAGTTACCGGTGTAGTTACCGGTGTAGTTACATTGATTCAGTCCTCTGGCTACATCATGATATTGGGTGTAGTTACCGGTGTAGTTACCGGTGTAGTTACCTTGATTCAGTCCTCTGGCTACATCATGATATTGGGTGTAGTTACCGGTGTAGTTACCTTGATTCAGTCCTCTGGCTACATCATGATATTGGGTGTAGTTACCGGTGTAGTTACCTTGATTCAGTCCTCTGGCTTCATCATGATATTGGGTGTAGTTACCGGTGTAGTTACCTTGATTCAGTCCTCTGGCTACATCATGATATTGGGTGTAGTTGCCGGTGTAGTTACCAGTGTAGTTACCGGTGTAGTTACCGGTGTAGTTACCGGTGTAGTTACCAGTGTAGTTACCGGTGTAGTTACCGGTGTAGTTACCAGTGTAGTTACATTGATTCAGTCCTCTGGCTACATCATGATATTGGGTGTAGTTACCGGTGTAGTTACCGGTGTAGTTACCGGTGTAGTTACCTTGATTCAGTCCTCTGGCTACATCATGATATTGGGTGTAGTTACCGGTGTAGTTACCGGTGTAGTTACCGGTGTAGTTACCGGTGTAGTTACCAGTGTAGTTACCGGTGTAGTTACCTTGATTCAGTCCTTGATGCACCATTAGAACCTGTTTTCTCTTTTCTCCAAGGTCGTAAACATAGACAGAGCCAGGTCTATGAATAGATCTTTATGTGTATATTTAAACATATGGATATATATATTTCTGAAGAGCCTTGTCTTCTATTGAATGAGTTTGCTGACAGGGCAGTTGTCACACAGACACAACCAAGTTAGCTCCCCCTTTCTCTCTCTCTCTCTCTCTCTCTCTCTCTCTCTCTCTCTCTCTCTCTCTCTCTCTCTCTCTCTCTCTCTCTCTCTCTCTCTCCTTCTCTCTCTCCCTCCCACCACCTGTCCCCTCCCATCACTAAGTCTCTAAAGATATTAAAAGCTACTGTACAATGTAGCATGGCTCTGGAGGGTGACAAACTGGTTTCAAAGGATGACGAAGCTGATATTCTTAACTGGTAAGATGATGCTTGTGTCCTAAATGGTACCCTATTCCCTACATAGGGCACTACATTTGACCATTTTGGATATAGATTTGCAGATGTAAATCCACCTGTGGAGCCAGCATGGAGCAGATCTTAGCGAAGATCACATGACCAGACAGGGCGAAGAGGATGTGGTCCCGGAATGTAGAAAACCACATCACCCACTCAAAGTCAGCCGTATCCTGCAGCCAGATAAAATAGAGTAGGGATCTCAGTCATATCAGAGGATGATTTGGATCTTAGTTGTTAGTACATATAAAAGGTTCACAGTTCAGCCTGAATCTAAAGCGCTCATCTCACCATCCTCCTCCCGAAGTAGTACCATCCTGGTGTCACGCTGGACTTGAACGTCTTTCTGTTTGCATTTGCTGGGGAAGAAAATACTTTGATTAGCTTAGATTTTAAATTTGAAAAATGTGACTAAAAATCCATTCCGTAATGCTTGGGACCAAGTTTATTTGATCATTTTATATATTGTACCAACTAAACGAGCAAAGGCCTGGGTGCCCGCCAGATAAATGCTGTCTCAGAGGGAATCCCTATGGCGATTAACCGATGGGGTTAAAGAACGGATGGGTGGTGGGCTCTACAGGTGAAACTGCATATCACATTTAAATGCAGAGAAAGGTGAAGTGCGTTGTAACCTACACATGTAAGTCTGTGTGTGTGTGTGTGTGTGTGTGTGTGTGTGTGTGTGTGTGTGTGTGTGTGTGTGTGTGTGTGTGTGTGTGTGTGTGTGTGTGTGTGTGTGTGTGTGTGTGTGTGTGTGTGTGTGTGTGTGTATACTTACAGCTGGACACATCAAAGATCCAGCTGGCAGCCCACAACAAGCCCAGATAGACCACTGTGTTATAGAAGTACAGCTCATATCTGGGCAGGGCTGCCTTGATCCCCATGGTGACCGATCAGCTGGTGGAACCCACACACTCAGAACCTGTAGGGACAGACACCCTCCACTCAGAACCTGTAGGGACAGACACCCTCCACTCAGAACCTGTAGGGACAGACACCCTCCACTCAGAACCTGTAGGGACAGACACCCTCCACTCAGAACCTGTAGGGACAGACACCCTCCACTCAGAGCCTGTAGGGTAGGGACCTGTGGAATGGTCGTTAAAAGACACTAACAGCTTACAGACGGTAGGCAATTAAGGTCACAGTTATGAAAACTTAGGACACTAAAGAGGCCTTTCTACTGACTCTGAAAAACACCAAAAGAAAGATGCCCAGGGTCCCTGCTCATCTGCGTGAACGTGCCTTAGGCATGCTGCAAGGTGACATGAGAACTGCAGATGTTACCAGGGCAATAAATTGCAATATCCGTACAGTGAGACACCTAAGATGGCGCTACAGGGAGACAGGACGGACAGCTGATCGTCCTCGCAGTGGCAGACCATGTGGAACAACACCTGCACAGGATACACCCGAACATCACACCTGCGGGACAGGTACAGGATGGCAACAACAACTGCCTGAGATACACCAGGAACGCACAATCCCTCCATCAGTGATCAGACTGTCCGCAATAGGCTGAGAGAGGCTGGACTGAGGGCTTGTAGGCCTGTTGTAAGGCAGGTCCTCACCAGACATCACCGGCAACACCGTCGCCTATAGTCACAAACCCACCGTCGCTGGACCAGGACTGGCAAAAAGTGCTCTTCTGTGACGCATCGCGGTTTTGTCTCACCAGGGGTGATGGTCGGATTCGCGCTTATCATCGAAGGAATGAGCGTCACACCGAGATCTGTACTCTGGAGCGGGATCGATTTGGAGGTGGAGAGTCCGTCATGGTCTGGGGCGGTGTGTCACAGCATCATCGGACTGAGCTTGTTGTCATTGCAGATAGACTCAACACTGTGCGTTACAGGGAAGACATCCTCCTCCCTCATGTGATACCCTTCCTGCAGGCTCATCCTGACATGACCCTCTACTGCTCGTTCTGTGCGTGATTTCCTGCAAGACAGGATTGTCAGTGGTCTGCCATGGCCAGCGAAGAGCCCGGATCTCAATCCCATTGAGCACGTCTGGGACCTGTTGGATCGGAGGGTGAGGGCTAGGGACATTCCCCCCAGAAATGTCAGAGAACTTGCAGGTGCCTTGGTGGAAGAGTGGGGTAACATCTCACAGCAAGAACTGGCAAATCTGATGCAGTCCATGAGGAGGAGATGCACTGCAGTACTTAATGCAGCTGGTGGCCACACCAGATACTGACTGTTACTTTTGATTTTGACGCCCTCTTTGTTCAGGGACACATTATTCCATTTCTGTTAGTCACATGTCTGTGGAACTTGTTCAGTTTATGTCTCAGTTGTTGAATCTTGTTATGTCATACGAATTTTTACACATGTTAAGTTTGCTGAAAATAAACGCAGTTGACAGTGAGAGGACATTTATTTTTTTGCTGAGTTTATGTACAGTATATATGTACAGTATGTACTGTATTCTAGTCAGAGACTTGATTGATCCAAGAAACACGAACAATGGACATTAGACTGGTGGAAATCTGTCCTTAGGTCTGATGAGTCCAAATTTGAGATTTATGGTTCCAACCGCTGTGTCTTTGTGAGACGCAGAGTAGGTGAACGGATGATCTCCGCATGTGTGGTTCCCACCGTGAAGCATGGAGGAGGAGGTATGATGGTATGGGGGTGCTTTTCTGGTGACACTGTCTGTGATTAATTTAGAATTCAAGGCACACTTAACCAGTATGGCTACCACAGCATTCTGCAATGATACGCCATCCTAACTGGTTTGCGCTTAATGGGACCATTATTTGTTTTTCAACAGGACAATGACCCAACACACCTCCAGGCTGTGTATGGGCTACTTGACCAAGAAGGAGAGTGATGGAGTGCTGCATCAGATGACCTGGCCTCCACAATCACCCAACCTCAACCCAATTCAGATGGTTTGGGATGAGTTGGACTGCAGAGTGAAGGAAAAGCAGCCAACAAGTGCTCAGCATATGTGGGAACTCCTTCAAGATGGTTGGAAAAGCATTCCAGGTGAAGCTGGTTGAGAGAATGCCAAGAGTGTGAAAAGCTGTCATCAAGGCAAAGGGTGGCTACGTTGAAGAATCTAAAATCTAAAATACAGTGGGGCAAAAAAGTATTTAGTCAGCCACCAATTGTGCAAATTGGTGTTTGACCTCTGTCATTGCTAACAAAGGTGACCTCTGTCACCTCTGTCATTGCTAACAAAGGGTATATAACAAAGTATTGAGATAAACTTTTGTTATTGACCAAATACTTATTTTCCACCATAATTTGCAAATAAATTCATAAAAAATCCTACAATGTGATTTTCTGGATTTTGTTTCTTCTCATTTTGTCTGTCATAGTTGAAGTGTACCTATGATGAAAATTACAGGCCTCTCTAATCTTTTTAAGTGGGAGAACTTGCACAATTGGTGGCTGACTAAATACTTTTTTGCCCCACTGTATATTTTGATTTATTTAACACTTTTTTGGTTACTACATGATTCCATAAATGTTATTTAATAGTTTTGATGTCTTCACTATTATTCTACAATGTAGAAAATAGTAAAAAATAAAGACAAACCCTAGAATGAGTAGGTGTGTCTAAACTATTAACTGGTCCTGTATCTATATTCCAGACTGTGGTTTGACTCCTTCTGATGTTTCCTGATATTTATAACTTTGTGTATTCAGGGTGTATTGTTATTGTGTTGATATATATTATTTCTCTATTGGAGGTAGAAACATTAGCATTTCACAGCATCTGCGATAACAAGTTACTTTGATATGATTGGAACATCTGTTAAATCTGTGTAGACGACCAATAAACGTTGATTGAATTGGACTTCCTCTTTCCTAAACCTTTTCTGACCTTAGGGCTCTATTCAAGCCGTATAAATTCAGCTCCATAGTAAAATTGACATTTATTGGCAATGTTCCCGTGGTTTCGGAGACTACTGTACATGCTGCATACGTGAGCTCAATGGGAAATGACCTTCACATTTCTAGCGGGCCATCTGTAACGCTTCAGTGACCCCGATTGAATAGAGCCATGAGTCTCTCTCTCTCTCTCTCTCTCTCTCTCTCTCTCTCTCTCTCTCTCTCTCTCTCTCTCTCTCTCTCTCTCTCTCTCTCTCTGTCTCTGTCTCTGTCTCTGTCTCTGTCTCTCTCTCTCTCTCTCTCTCAAAGTGAACAAATGTCACATTGTAGCTCAGCTATGTGTAAAGCTAGCAATTCTCTCTGTTAGCACCAGCCCCATGCCGTCAACAGGCTGTGTCCCAAACGGCATTTCCTAAAGGCCTTGGTCAAAAGTAGTGCACTAAATATGGAATAGGGTCCTGGTCAAAAGTAGTGCACTAAATATGGAATAGGTCCTGGTCAAAAGTAGTGCACTAAATATGGAATAGGGTCCTGGTCAAAAGTAGTGCACTAAATATGGAATAGGCCTTGGTCAAAAGTAGTGCACTAAATATGGAATAGGGTCCCATTTGAGATGTAGCCAGGCCTGGTCTATAGTTACCACTATTTCAATCAGAGTCAGATATCAATGGGATGGAGCGGCAGGCTATGACCTAAAAATAGTCCCTCGCCCTCCAGTTTACATTCAGGTCAGTGTCGCGTTTGGACAATCTACTGTATTTGACTACAGTACTAGTAGACTAATGACTACTGTATTCACAGTAACTCTCCCTCTCTGAGTCATAAAAAGCGGTCATTTATGTACAGTAGTGTTATCAGAGATAGTAGAGAACCTAGAGACCTCTCTCTCTCTCCCTAGAGTTATATACAGTAGTGTTATCAGAGATGGTAGAGAACCTAGAGAGCTCTCTCTCTCTCTCTCTCCCTAGAGTTATATTCAGTAGTGTTATCAGAGATGGTAGAGATCCTAGAGACCTCTCTTTCTCTCTCTCCCTAGAGTTATATACAGTAGTGTTATCAGAGATGGTAGAGAACCTAGAGACCTCTCTCTCTCTAGAGTTATATTCAGTAGTGTTATTAGAGATAGTAGAGAACCTAGAGAGCTCTCTCTCTCTCTCTCCCTAGAGTTATATTCAGTAGTGTTATCAGAGATGGTAGAGATCTTAGAGACCTCTCTCTCCCTAGAGTTATATACAGTAGTGTTATCAGAGATGGTAGAGAACCTAGAGAGCTCTCTCTCTCTAGAGTTATATTCAGTAGTGTTATTAGAGATAGTAGAGAACCTAGAGAGCTCTCTCTCTCTCTCTCCCTAGAGTTATATTCAGTAGTGTTATCAGAGATGGTAGAGATCTTAGAGACCTCTCTCTCTCTCTCTCCCTAGAGTTATATTCAGTAGTGTTATCAGAGATGGTAGAGAACCTAGAGACCTCTCTCTCTCTCCCTAGAGTTATATTCAGTAGTGTTATCAGAGATGGTAGAGAACCTAGAGAGCTCTCTCTCTCTAGAGTTATATTCAGTAGTGTTATTAGAGATAGTAGAGAACCTAGAGACCTCTCTCCCTAGAGTTATATTCAGTAGTGTTATCAGAGATGGTAGAGAACCTAGAGACCTCTCTCTCTCTAGAGTTATATACAGTAGTGTTATTAGAGATGGTAGAGAACCTAGAGACCTCTCTCTCTCTAGAGTTATATACAGTAGTGTTATCAGAGATGGTAGAGAACCTAGAGAGCTCTCTCCCTAGAGTTATATTCAGTAGTGTTATCAGAGATGGTAGAGATCTTAGAGACCTCTCTCTCTCTCTCCCTAGAGTTATATTCAGTAGTGTTATCAGAGATGGTAGAGATCTTAGAGACCTCTCTCTCTCTCTCCCTAGAGTTATATTCAGTAGTGTTATCAGAGATGGTAGAGAACCTAGAGACCTCTCTCTCTCTAGAGTTATATACAGTAGTGTTATCAGAGATGGTAGAGAACCTAGAGAGCTCTCTCTCTCTAGAGCTATATTCAGTAGTGTTATCAGAGACGTCCTTTCATGGCAACGTTAGCTAGTTAACATTAGCCTTCTACATGTAGCTATATATTGAACTTCCATCCTCTCAGTCCAGCGGCACAATGTATTTTAGAGGTGGATCAGAATCGCTGATTTTGCTAGCTATTTTGTCCTGGGAGATGAACATCGGGGTTGTTATTTTACCTTGACATGCATATGGTCCGATGTACAGCACTTCTTCCTCCATTTAGACGTTGATACTAGATCATATTACCATATTATTACCACAAGATACTGATCACTTGTCAATGTTTGTCCAGACACAGGACGGGTAGGCTGTCATCAGCTTTATATCTGACTGGACCTTTAATATAATGTCTTTGAACATGGTTCATGTGTATCTAGAAGGAGAGGAACAACGGGACAGACGAGGACTCTGAGAGGTCATCTATTTCTATACAGCAGCTGTTGTCTATTTGGAGCTAACTGCTGAACATTTCTGACACTGATTTGTTATAGATACACTACCGCTCAGAAGTTTGGGGTCACTTAGAAATGTCCTTGTTTTTTGAAAGAAAAGCACTTTTTTTTGTCCCTTAAAATAACATCAAATTGATCAGAAATACAGTGTAGACAATGTTAATGTTGTAGCTGGAAACGGCAGATTTTTAATGGAATATCTACATAGGCGTACAGAGGCCAATTATCAGCAACCATCACTCCTGTGTTCCAATGGCACTTTGTGTTAGCTAATCCAAGTTTATAATTTTAAAAGGCTAATTGATCATGAGAAAACCCTTTTGCTATTATGTTAGTACAGCTGAAAACTGTTGTCCTGATTAAAGAAGCAATAAAACTGGCCTTCTTTAGACTAGTTGAGTATCTGGAGCATCAGCATTTGTGGGTTTGATTACAGGCTCAAAATGGCCAGAAACAAAGACCTTTCTTCTGAAACTCGTCAGTCTATTCTTGTTCTAAGAAATGACGGCTATTCCATGCGAGAAATTGCCAAGAAACTGAAGATCTCATACAACGCTGTGTACTACTCCCTTCACAGAACAGCGCAAACTGGCTCGAACCAGAATAGAAAGAGTGGGAGGCCCTGGTGCACAACTGAGCAAGAGGACAAGTACATTAGAGTGTCTAGTTTGAGAAACAGATGCCTCACAATTCCTCAACTGGCAGCTTCATTAAATAGTACCTGCAAAACACCAGTCTCAACGTCAACAGTGAAGAGGCGACTCCGGGATGCTGCAAAGAAAAAGCCATATCTCAGACTGGCCAATAAAAATAAAAGATTAAGACGGGCAAAAGAACAGACACTGGAGAGAGGAAGATTGGAAAAAAGTGTTATGGATAGACTAATCTAAGTTTGAGGTGTTCGGATCACAAAGAAGAACATTCGTGAGACGCAGAGAAAATTAGAAGATGGTGGAGGAGTGAACCATCTGTCAAGCATGGTGGAGGCAATGTGATGGTCTGGGGGTGCTTTGGTGGTTGATGCCATCTGTCAAGCATGGTGGAGGTAATGTGATGGTCTGGGGGTGCTGTGGTGGTTGACGCCATCTGTCAAGCATGGTGGAGGTAATGTGATGGTCTGGGGGTGCTTTGGTGGTTGACGCCATCTGTCAAGCATGGTGGAGGTAATGTGATGGTCTGGGGGTGCTGTGGTGGTTGATGCCATCTGTCAAGCATGGTGGAGTCAATGTGATGGTCTGGGGGTGCTGTGGTGGTTGATGGCATCTGTCAAGCATGGTGGAGGCAATGTGATGGTCTGGGGGTGCTTTGGTGGTTGACGCCATCTGTCAAGCATGGTGGAGGTAATGTGATGGTCTGGGGGTGCTGTGGTGGTTGATGCCATCTGTCAAGCATGGTGGAGTCAATGTGATGGTCTGGGGGTGCTTTGGTGGTTGATGCCATCTGTCAAGCATGGTGGAGGCAATGTGATGGTCTGGGGGTGCTTTGGTGGTTGACGCCATCTGTCAAGCATGGTGGAGGTAATGTGATGGTCTGGGGGTGCTGTGGTGGTTGATGCCATCTGTCAAGCATGGTGGAGTCAATGTGATGGTCTGGGGGTGCTTTGGTGGTTGATGCCATCTGTCAAGCATGGTGGAGGCAATGTGATGGTCTGGGGGTGCTTTGGTGGTTGACGCCATCTGTCAAGCATGGTGGAGGCTGTGTGATGGTCTGGGGGTGCTTTGGTGGTTGACGCCATCTGTCAAGCATGGTGGAGGCAATGTGATGGTCTGGGGGTGCTTTGGTGGTTGACGCCATCTGTCAAGCATGGTGGAGGCTGTGTGATGGTCTGGGGGTGCTTTGGTGGTTGACGCCATCTGTCAAGCATGGTGGAGGCAATGTGATGGTCTGGGGGTGCTTTGGTGGTTGACGCCATCTGTCAAGCATGGTGGAGGCAATGTGATGGTCTGGGGGTTCTGTGGTGGTTGATGCCATCTGTCAAGCATGGTGGAGGCAATGTGATGGTCTGGGGGCTCTTTGGTGGTGGTAAAGTGGGAGATGTGTACAGGGTAAAATGGATCTTGAAGAAGGAAGGCTATCACTCCATTTTGCAACGCCATGTCATACCCTGTGGACAGTCCTTAATTGGAGACAATTTTCTCCTACAATAGGACAATGACCCAAAGCACAGCTCCAAACTATGCAAGAACTATTTAGGGAAGAAGCAGTCAGCTGGTATTCTGTCTATAATGGAGTGGCCAGCACAGTCACCGGATCTCAACCCTATTGAGCTGTTGTGGGAGCAGCTTGACCGTATGGTACGTCAGAAGTGCCCATCAAGCCAATCCAACTTGTGGGAGGTGCTTCAGGAAGCATGGGGTGAAATCTCTTCAGATTACCTCAACAAATTGACAACTAGAATGCCAAAGGTCTGCAAGGCTGTAATTGCTGCAAATGGAGGATTCTTTGACGAAAGCAAAGTTTGAAGGACACAATTATTATTTCAATTAAAAATCATTATTTATAACCTTGTCAACGTCTTGACTATATTTCCTATTCATGTTGCAACTCATTTCATGTCTGTTTTCATGGAAAACAAGGACATTTCTAAGTGGCCCCAAACTGTTGAACGGTAGTGTATGTTCATTATATTGATTATTTGTGATTTTTTGGTCTCAAATAACATGGTAACATATATGGAACTGCCTGAACTGGTAAACCAAGTGTTTAGGATCTGAACAGATAACTAAACACTTTTATGAAACTCTATTTAAACGCGTCAAGACATCTAGAATGTCAATGAAAGCGCGTCACAGTGTTTAGATTGTAAACACCAGAACCTTAAAGCAATTTTTAAACACATGAACACGTTTATTCAGCACAAGGCATTATCCTAGGACATAAGGCCTTTAGTTATGTCCTAGTTATCCTCAGCATTTAGTTATGTCCTAGTTATCCTCAGTCTTTAGTTATGTCCTAGTTATCATCAGTCTTTAGTTATGTCCTAGTTATCATCAGTCTTTAGTTATGTCCTAGTTATCATCAGTCTTTAGTTATGTCCTAGTTATCATCAGTCTTTAGTTATGTCCTAGTTATCCTCAGTCTTTAGTTATGTCCTAGTTATCATCAGTCTTTAGTTATGTCCTAGTTATCATCAGTCTTTAGTTATGTCCTAGTTATCATCAGTCTTTAGTTATGTCCTAGTTATCATCAGTCTTTAGTTATGTCCTAGTTATCATCAGTCTTTAGTTATGTCCTAGTTATCATCAGTCTTTAGTTATGTCCTAGTTATCATCAGTCTTTAGTTATGTCCTAGTTATCATCAGTCTTTAGTTATGTCCTAGTTATCCTCAGTCTTTAGTTATGGACTAGTTATCATCAGTCTTTAGTTATGTCCTAGTTATCATCAGTCTTTAGTTATGTCCTAGTTATCATCAGTCTTTAGTTATGTCCTAGTTATCATCAGTCTTTAGTTATGTCCTAGTTATCATCAGTCTTTAGTTATGTCCTAGTTATCATCAGTCTTTAGTTATGTCCTAGTTATCATCAGTCTTTAGTTATGTCCTAGTTAACCTCAGTCTTTAGTTATGTCCTAGTTATCCTCAGTCTTTAGTTATGTCCTAGTTATCATCAGTCTTTAGTTATGTCCTAGTTATCATCAGTCTTTAGTTATGTCCTAGTTATCCTCAGTCTTTAGTTATGTCCTAGTTATCATCAGTCTTTAGTTATGTCCTAGTTATCATCAGTCTTTAGTTATGTCCTAGTTATCATCAGTCTTTAGTTATGTCCTAGTTATCCTCAGTCTTTAGTTATGTCCTAGTTATCATCAGTCTTTAGTTATGTCCTAGTTATCCTCAGTCTTTAGTTATGTCCTAGTTATCCTCAGTCTTTAGTTATGTCCTAGTTATCATCAGTCTTTAGTTATGGACTAGTTATCATCAGTCTTTAGTTATGTCCTAGTTATCATCAGTCTTTAGTTATGGACTAGTTATCATCAGTCTTTAGTTATGTCCTAGTTATCATCAGTCTTTAGTTATGTCCTAGTTATCATCAGTCTTTAGTTATGTCCTAGTTATCATCAGTCTTTAGTTATGTCCTAGTTATCCTCAGTCTTTAGTTATGTCCTAGTTATCCTCAGTCTTTAGTTATGTCCTAGTTATCATCAGTCTTTAGTTATGTCCTAGTTATCATCAGTCTTTAGTTATGGACTAGTTATCCTCAGTCTTTAGTTATGTCCTAGTTATCCTCAGCATTTAGTTATGTCCTAGTTATCCTCAGTCTTTAGTTATGTCCTAGTTATCCTCAGTCTTTAGTTATGGACTAGTTATCCTCAGTCTTTAGTTATGTCCTAGTTATCCTCAGCATTTAGTTATGTCCTAGTTATCCTCAGTCTTTAGTTATGTCCTAGTTATCATCAGTCTTTAGTTATGTCCTAGTTATCATCAGTCTTTAGTTATGTCCTAGTTATCATCAGTCTTTAGTTATGTCCTAGTTATCATCAGTCTTTAGTTATGTCCTAGTTATCATCAGCCTTTAGTTATGTCCTAGTTATCCTCAGTCTTTAGTTATGGACTAGTTATCCTCAGTCTTTAGTTATGTCCTAGTTATCCTCAGCATTTAGTTATGTCCTAGTTATCCTCAGTCTTTAGTTATGTCCTAGTTATCATCAGTCTTTAGTTATGTCCTAGTTATCATCAGTCTTTAGTTATGTCCTAGTTATCATCAGTCTTTAGTTATGTCCTAGTTATCATCAGTCTTTAGTTATGGACTAGTTATCCTCAGCATTTAGTTATGTCCTAGTTATCATCAGTCTTTAGTTATGGACTAGTTATCATCAGTCTTTAGTTATGTCCTAGTTATCATCAGTCTTTAGTTATGTCCTAGTTATCCTCAGCCTTTAGTTATGTCCTAGTTATCATCAGCATTTAGTTATGGACTAGTTATCCTCAGCCTTTAGTTATGTCCTAGTTATCATCAGCATTTAGTTATGGACTAGTTATCATCAGTCTTTAGTTATGTCCTAGTTATCATCAGTCGTTAGTTATGGACTAGTTATCATCAGTCTTTAGTTATGGACTAGTTATCATCAGCATTTAGTTATGGACTAGTTATCATCAGTGTTTAGTTATGGACTAGTTATCATCAGTCTTTAGTTATGTCCTAGTTATCATCAGTCTTTAGTTATGTCCTAGTTATCATCAGTCTTTAGTTATGGACTAGTTATCATCAGTCTTTAGTTATGTCCTAGTTATCCTCAGCATTTAGTTATGTCCTAGTTATCATCAGTCTTTAGTTATGGACTAGTTATCCTCAGTCTTTAGTTATGTCCTAGTTATCATCAGTCTTTAGTTATGTCCTAGTTATCATCAGTCTTTAGTTATGGACTAGTTATCCTCAGTCTTTAGTTATGTCCTAGTTATCCTCAGTCTTTAGTTATGTCCTAGTTATCATCAGTCTTTAGTTATGTCCTAGTTATCATCAGTCTTTAGTTATGTCCTAGTTATCATCAGTCTTTAGTTATGGACTAGTTATCATCAGTCTTTAGTTATGGACTAGTTATCATCAGTCTTTAGTTATGTCCTAGTTATCCTCAGTCTTTAGTTATGTCCTAGTTATCATCAGTCTTTAGTTATGTCCTAGTTATCATCAGTCTTTAGTTATGTCCTAGTTATCATCAGTCTTTAGTTATGTCCTAGTTATCATCAGTCTTTAGTTATGGACTAGTTATCATCAGTCTTTAGTTATGTCCTAGTTATCATCAGCCTTTAGTTATGGACTAGTTATCATCAGTCTTTAGTTATGTCCTAGTTATCCTCAGTCTTTAGTTATGTCCTAGTTATCATCAGTCTTTAGTTATGGACTAGTTATCCTCAGTCTTTAGTTATGTCCTAGTTATCATCAGTCTTTAGTTATGGACTAGTTATCATCAGTCTTTAGTTATGTCCTAGTTATCATCAGTCTTTAGTTATGTCCTAGTTATCCTCAGTCTTTAGTTATGTCCTAGTTATCATCAGTCTTTAGTTATGGACTAGTTATCATCAGTCTTTAGTTATGGACTAGTTATCCTCAGTCTTTAGTTATGTCCTAGTTATCATCAGTCTTTAGTTATGTCCTAGTTATCATCAGTCTTTAGTTATGGACTAGTTATCATCAGTCTTTAGTTATGTCCTAGTTATCATCAGTCTTTAGTTATGTCCTAGTTATCCTCAGTCTTTAGTTATGTCCTAGTTATCATCAGTCTTTAGTTATGTCCTAGTTATCATCAGTCTTTAGTTATGTCCTAGTTATCATCAGTCTTTAGTTATGGACTAGTTATCCTCAGTCTTTAGTTATGTCCTAGTTATCATCAGTCTTTAGTTATGTCCTAGTTATCCTCAGTCTTTAGTTATGGACTAGTTATCCTCAGTCTTTAGTTATGGACTAGTTATCATCAGTCTTTAGTTATGGACTAGTTATCATCAGTCTTTAGTTATGGACTAGTTATCATCAGTCTTTAGTTATGTCCTAGTTATCCTCAGTCTTTAGTTATGTCCTAGTTATCATCAGTCTTTAGTTATGGACTAGTTATCCTCAGTCTTTAGTTATGTCCTAGTTATCATCAGTCTTTAGTTATGGACTAGTTATCCTCAGTCTTTAGTTATGTCCTAGTTATCATCAGTCTTTAGTTATGTCCTAGTTATCATCAGTCTTTAGTTATGGACTAGTTATCCTCAGTCTTTAGTTATGTCCTAGTTATCCTCAGTCTTTAGTTATGTCCTAGTTATCATCAGTCTTTAGTTATGTCCTAGTTATCATCAGTCTTTAGTTATGTCCTAGTTATCATCAGTCTTTAGTTATGGACTAGTTATCATCAGTCTTTAGTTATGGACTAGTTATCATCAGTCTTTAGTTATGTCCTAGTTATCCTCAGTCTTTAGTTATGTCCTAGTTATCATCAGTCTTTAGTTATGTCCTAGTTATCATCAGTCTTTAGTTATGTCCTAGTTATCATCAGTCTTTAGTTATGTCCTAGTTATCATCAGTCTTTAGTTATGGACTAGTTATCATCAGTCTTTAGTTATGTCCTAGTTATCATCAGCCTTTAGTTATGGACTAGTTATCATCAGTCTTTAGTTATGTCCTAGTTATCCTCAGTCTTTAGTTATGTCCTAGTTATCATCAGTCTTTAGTTATGGACTAGTTATCCTCAGTCTTTAGTTATGTCCTAGTTATCATCAGTCTTTAGTTATGGACTAGTTATCATCAGTCTTTAGTTATGTCCTAGTTATCATCAGTCTTTAGTTATGTCCTAGTTATCCTCAGTCTTTAGTTATGTCCTAGTTATCATCAGTCTTTAGTTATGGACTAGTTATCATCAGTCTTTAGTTATGGACTAGTTATCCTCAGTCTTTAGTTATGTCCTAGTTATCATCAGTCTTTAGTTATGTCCTAGTTATCATCAGTCTTTAGTTATGGACTAGTTATCATCAGTCTTTAGTTATGTCCTAGTTATCATCAGTCTTTAGTTATGTCCTAGTTATCCTCAGTCTTTAGTTATGTCCTAGTTATCATCAGTCTTTAGTTATGTCCTAGTTATCATCAGTCTTTAGTTATGTCCTAGTTATCATCAGTCTTTAGTTATGGACTAGTTATCCTCAGTCTTTAGTTATGTCCTAGTTATCATCAGTCTTTAGTTATGTCCTAGTTATCCTCAGTCTTTAGTTATGGACTAGTTATCCTCAGTCTTTAGTTATGGACTAGTTATCATCAGTCTTTAGTTATGTCCTAGTTATCCTCAGTCTTTAGTTATGTCCTAGTTATCATCAGTCTTTAGTTATGGACTAGTTATCATCAGTCTTTAGTTATGTCCTAGTTATCATCAGCATTTAGTTATGTCCTAGTTATCATCAGTCTTTAGTTATGTCCTAGTTATCCTCAGCATTTAGTTATGTCCTAGTTATCATCAGTCTTTAGTTATGTCCTAGTTATCATCAGTCTTTAGTTATGTCCTAGTTATCCTCAGTCTTTAGTTATGTCCTAGTTATCCTCAGTCTTTAGTCTTTAGTTATGGACTAGTTGGTTATCCTCAGTATGGACTAGTTATCCATCCATTGTGGTCTAAACATCCAGGATCAAGGGCCACATCATAACAACATGTCAAAATACACTGGTTTGTGAAGTGATTAGAAATTCCTATTGAAATCCAGCCAAAGAGAGAGTCTCCAACAATTGGAATATTTTTTATCACCCATAATCTGCAATCAGTATTACTGCTATGGTGAATGATTTATCAAACAGTACTAGCTAAACCATGTCAACTGGAACAGCCATCTCTGTAACGGGTGCAATATGTCCAACCCCTTACAGATTGGATTATTTTAGAAAATAAGTTATTTATCTTTGTATAGTAATAAATCAATCAACGTGCATGAGAAAAACATAGATATTAAAACAAACTATTCTAAAAAACCAACCTGCATCAAAGCATGCTGGGAAATAGGATAATGAGGCCCCTTCCACGTCTCTTTCACTCTTGGAAAGTTCATGAAAATGAACTCGATACAGTCAAGTAAAACAACAACATGCGATTAAAACTATTTATTGAATCAAATGTCCTGATCAGCTGTGCTGAAACGTAGGTAAGGTGACAGACATTCATAACACTGATCTGAAAAAACAGCCATGGAAAGTCACATACATTTCTAACGACTAAATACACTCCAAACAGGACAATGTGAAAGTAAACACTAATGTTTAAAATCTGAATACTTAGCAGATGTAGGTGTTCTCCTGGTTGGAAACGGACTGGAAAACCTGCCTACCATGTTTAATCTAGCATTATAAACACCCTTAAGACGAGAACACCGATTGGCTAATATAAAGGCTTTATCTTTAGGTTTTAAAATATTAAAATTAAAATAATGATATTTAGGTTATGAACGTGTCACGTTTCATGGTTTTCCAGTGTAGCCTATCGTATTAGCCGAAAGGTCATTGACTATTGACCACTTTTAGTCTACTTAATACTTTTATTAGGCTACTTTATTCTGCTTGCTAGGAATAATAGCCCACATTAAACATGCACATTTGATCTCCATAATGAAAACTGTTGCTGCTATTAAATTCACTTCTCTGTGATGTTATCTGGTTAAATGTCACATGGTCATGCACAGCAATTTGTAACCTTATTGTGCTTAAAATAGCAACAACCTGTTGCGGTACTGACCTTGAGGAGGCAACAAGGCAACAAAATAAATGCAATCCCCCTTAAAACGAAATAAAAAGACAAAATGGAAAATGAAAGTGGGGGAAAGAAAGCAGTCTAGTGTATTACGGCAGTGTTAGCGGTCCAGTGGTCTGGTCGGCGCGAGGGACCACTGGCTCCCGGGGAGGAAGCGGACAACAATTAAAGGTGCGCCTGGATTTATTTATTTTCTCAGAGGGGGCGGACCCGTTATAGTGCCTGTCACAACAAAAATATAGCGGTAACTGTAGCTCACCGTTATATCTGTCGCCCTGTTCATATCTCTAATTTAACTATTATTATCTGTCAATTCATCCTGTATCAAAGAGATCAAGGTTCATTGGGTTTCCATGACGTGGCCAGGTCATAGAGAACAGCTCTGTTGTTTCTGTAACTCATGGCCAGGATGAGCTGAAACAGGGGAGAGAGAGGCATGGCCAGGATGACCTGAAACAGGGGAGAGAGAGGCATGGCCAGGATGAGCTGAAACAGGGGAGAGAGAGGCATGGCCAGGATGAGCTGAAACAGGGGAGAGAGAGGCATGGCCAGGATGAGCTGAAACAGGGGAGAGAGAGGCATGGCCAGGATGAGCTGAAACAGGGGAGAGAGGGGCATGGCCAGGATGAGCTGAAACAGGGGAGAGAGGGTCATGGCCAGGATGAGCTGAAACAGGGGAGAGAGAGGCATGGCCAGGATGAGCTGAAACAGTGGAGAGAGAGGCATGGCCAGGATGAGCTGAAACAGGGGAGAGAGGGGCATGGCCAGGATGAGCTGAAACAGGGGAGAGAGAGGCATGGCCAGGATGAGCTGAAACAGGGGAGAGAGGGGCATGGCCAGGGTGAGCTGAAACAGGGGAGAGAGGGGCATGGCCAGGATGAGCTGAAACAGGGGAGAGAGGGGCATGGCCAGGATGAGCTGAAACACGGGAGAGAGGGTCATGGCCTGGATGAGCTGAAACAGGGGAGAGAGGGTCATGGCCAGGATGAGCTGAAACACGGGAGAGAGGGGCATGGCCAGGATGAGTTGAAACAGGGGAGAGAGAGGCATGGCCAGGATGAGCTGAAACAGGGGAGAGAGGGGCATGGCCAGGATGAGCTGAAACAGGGGAGAGAGGGGCATGGCCAGGGTGAGCTGAAACAGGGGAGAGAGGGGCATGGCCAGGATGAGCTGAAACACGGGAGAGAGGGTCATGGCCTGGATGAGCTGAAACAGGGGAGAGAGGGTCATGGCCAGGATGAGCTGAAACACGGGAGAGAGGGGCATGGCCAGGATGAGTTGAAACAGGGGAGAGAGAGGCATGGCCAGGATGAGCTGAAACAGGGGAGAGAGGGGCATGGCCAGGATGAGCTGAAACAGGGGAGAGAGGGGCATGGCCAGGGTGAGCTGAAACAGGGGAGAGAGGGTCATGGCCAGGATGAGCTGAAACACGGGAGAGAGGGGCATGGCCAGGATGAGTTGAAACAGGGGAGAGAGAGGCATGGCCAGGATGAGCTGAAACAGGGGAGAGAGGGGCATGGCCAGGATGAGCTGAAACAGGGGAGAGAGGGGCATGGCCAGGGTGAGCTGAAACAGGGGAGAGAGGGGCATGGCCAGGATGAGCTGAAACACGGGAGAGAGGGTCATGGCCTGGATGAGCTGAAACAGGGGAGAGAGGGTCATGGCCAGGATGAGCTGAAACACGGGAGAGAGGGGCATGGCCAGGATGAGT
The DNA here is from genome assembly GCF_045679555.1 of Salvelinus alpinus. Classification (NCBI taxonomy): domain Eukaryota; kingdom Metazoa; phylum Chordata; class Actinopteri; order Salmoniformes; family Salmonidae; genus Salvelinus; species Salvelinus alpinus. The sequence continues at coordinate 4,519,415 of NC_092095.1, forward strand.
TGAAACAGGGGAGAGAGAGGCATGGCCAGGATGAGCTGAAACAGGGGAGAGAGGGGCATGGCCAGGATGAGCTGAAACAGGGGAGAGAGGGGCATGGCCAGGGTGAGCTGAAACAGGGGAGAGAGGGGCATGGCCAGGATGAGCTGAAACAGGGGAGAGAGAGGCATGGCCAGGGTGAGCTGAAACAGGGGAGAGAGAGGCATGGCCAGGATGAGCTGAAACACGGGAGAGAGGGGCATGGCCAGGATGACCTGAAACAGGGGAGAGAGAGGCATGGCCAGGGTGAGCTGAAACAGGGGAGAGAGAGGCATGGCCAGGATGAGCTGAAACACGGGATAGAGGGGCATGGCCAGGGTGAGCTGAAACAGGGGAGAGAGGGGCATGGCCAGGATGAGCTGAAACAGGGGAGAGAGGGGCATGGCCAGGATGAGCTGAAACAGGGGAGAGAGGGGCATGGCCAGGATGAGCTGAAACAGGGGAGAGAGGGGCATGGCCTGGATGAGCTGAAACAGGGGAGAGAGGGTCATGGCCAGGATGAGCTGAAACAGGGGAGAGAGGGGCATGGCCAGGATGAGCTGAAACAGGGGAGAGAGGGGCATGGCCAGGATGAGCTGAAACAGGGGAGAGAGAGGCATGGCCAGGATGAGCTGAAACAGGGGAGAGAGAGGCATGGCCAGGATGAGCTGAAACAGGGGAGAGAGGGGCATGGCCAGGATGAGCTGAAACAGGGGAGAGAGGGGCATGGCCAGGATGAGCTGAAACAGGGGAGAGAGAGTCATGGCCAGGATGAGCTGAAACAGGGGAGAGAGGGGCATGGCCAGGATGAGCTGAAACAGGGGAGAGAGAGTCATGGCCAGGATGAGCTGAAACAGGGAATAGTGTCATAGGGGTATCAATGTTAGTATTAGAATTGAATGTCTTCCTTCCTCTGATGTCCTGAGAACATGTTCAGTGTCTTTGCTTGTTGAATTATCTCCAAATAATTTTCATAAGAATAAATAATTGACTGACAGATGAGGAAACCCCTTCAGGTGAAGCTAACGGTACACCAGCTGTCTCACAGTCCATGACTTTCTATTGATTATCTATTCCAGATATATTGTGTCTCCACAGAACAAGGCAGACCACAGTTATCTCTGCAGCAGGACAGGAGCAGGTGCAAAAACTGTTCTGATCTGACAAGACTGTGAACATAATCACTTAAAGGCAAATCAATTATGTTCATTTAACGTTCTGATCAAGGTCATTTATTTCACACTTTATAAGTAGGCTGTTTCATTTTAACAGAGTCATGTGGAGAATGGGAGGACTGTTGGTTTCTCTCCGCTCTCATCAGTGTTATTTCCTGTTTGGGGAGGGTCTGAACCTGTAGTTGTCTGTGTTGCCAGGTCTGTTTGGGGAGGGTCTGAACCTGTAGTTGTCTGTGTTGCCAGGTCTGTTTGGGAGGGTCTAAGACTGTAGTTCTCTGTGTTGCCAGGTCTGTTTGGGGAGGGTCTGAACCTGTAGTTCTCTGTGTTGCCAGTTCTGTTTGGGGAGGGTCTGAACCTGTAGTTCTCTGTGTTGCCAGGTCTGTTTGGGGAGGGTCTGAACCTGTAGTTCTCTGTGTTGCCAGGTCTGTTTGGGGAGGGTCTGAACCTGTAGTTCTCCCTGTTGCCAGGTCTGTTTGGGGAGGGTCTGAACCTGTAGTTCTCTGTGTTGCCAGGTCTGTTTGGAAGGGTTTGAAACGGTAGTTCTCTGTGTTGCCAGGTCTATTTGGGAGGGTCTGAACCTGTAGTTCTCTGTGTTGCCAGGTCTGTTTGGGAGGGTCTGAACCTGTAGTTCTCTGTGTTGCCAGGTCTGTTTGGGACGGTCCAAGACTGTAGTTCTCTGTGTTGCAAGGTCTGTTTGGGAGGTTCTAAGACTGTAGTTCTCTGTGTTGCCAGGTCTGTTTGGGAGGGTCCAAGACTGTAGTTCTCTGTGTTGCCAGGTCTGTTTGGGACGGTCCAAGACTGTAGTTCTCTGTGTTGCAAGGTCTGTTTGGGAGGTTCTAAGACTGTAGTTCTCTGTGTTGCCAGGTCTGTTTGGGGAGGGTCTAAGACTGTAGTTATCTGTGTTGCCAGGTCTGTTTGGGGAGGGTCTGAACCTGTAGTTCTCTGTGTTGCCAGGTCTGTTTGGGGAGGGTCTGAGACTGTAGTTCTCTGTGTTGCCAGATCTGTTTGGGGAGGGTCTGAACAGGTCGTTCTCTGTGTTGCCAGGTCTGTTTGGGGAGGATCTGAACCTGTAGTTCTCTGTGTTGCCAGGTCTATTTGGGAGGGTCTGAACCTTTAGTTGTCTGTGTTGCCAGGTCTGTTTGGGGAAGGTCCAAGACTGTAGTTCTCTATGTTGCCAGGTCTCTTTTGGGAGGGTCTAGCACTGTAGTTCTCTGTGTTGCCAGGTCTGTTTTGGGAGGGTCTAGCACTGTAGTTCTCTGTGTTGCCAGATCTGTTTGGGGAGGGTCTAGCACTGTAGTTCTCTGTGTTGCCAGGTCTGTTTTGGGAGGGTCTAGCACTGTAGTTCTCTGTGTTGCCAGGTCTGTTTGGGGAGGGTCTAAGACTGTAGTTCTCTGTGTTGCCAGGTCTGTTTGGGGAGGGTCTGAACCTGTAGTTCTCTGTGTTGCCAGGTCTGTTTGGGGAGGGTCCAAGACTGTAGTTCTCTATGTTGCCAGGTCTCTTTTGGGAGGGTCTAGCACTGTAGTTCTCTGTGTTGCCAGGTCTGTTTGGGAGGGTCTGAACTGGTAGTTCTCTGTGTTGCCAGGTCTGTTTGGGGAGGGTCTAAGACTGTAGTTCTCTGTGTTGCCAGGTCTGTTTGGGGAGGGTCTGAACCGGTAGTTGTCTGTGTTGCCAGGTCTGTTTGGGGAGGGTCTGAACCTGTAGTTCTCTGTGTTGCCAGGTCTGTTTGGGGAGGGTCTGAACCTTTAGTTGTCTGTGTTGCCAGGTCTGTTTGGGGAGGGTCTGAACCTGTAGTTCTCTGTGTTGCCAGGTCTGTTTGGGGAGGGTCTGAACCTGTAGTTCTCTGTGTTGCCAGGTCTGTTTGGGGAGGGTCTAAGACTGTAGTTCTCTGTGTTGCCAGGTCTGTTTGGGGAGGGTCTGAACCTGTAGTTCTCTGTGTTGCCAGGTCTGTTTGGGGAGGGTCTAAGACTGTAGTTCTCTGTGTTGCCAGGTCTGTTTGGGGAGGGTCTGAACCGGTAGTTCTCTGTGTTGCCAGGTCTGTTTGGAAGGGTCTAAGACTGTAGTTCTCTGTGTTGCCAGGTCTATTTGGGGAGGGTCTGAACCTGTAGTTCTCTGTGTTGCCAGGTCTGTTTGGGAGAGTGTACGACTGTAGTTCTCTGTGTTGCCAGGTCTGTTTGGAAGGGTCCAAGACTGTAGTTCTCTGTGTTGCCAGGTCTGTTTGGGGAGGGTCTGAACCTGTAGTTCTCTGTGTTGCCAGGTCTGTTTGGGGAGGGTCTGAACCTGTAGTTCTCTGTGTTGCCAGTTCTGTTTGGGGAGGGTCTGAACCTGTAATTCTCTGTGTTGCCAGGTCTGTTTGGGAGGGTGTACGACTGTAGTTCTCCGTGTTGCCAGGTCTGTTTGGGGAGGGTGTGAGACTGTAGTTCTCTGTGTTGCCAGTTCTGTTTGGGGAGGGTCTGAACCTGTAGTTCTCTGTGTTGCCAGGTCTGTTTGGGGAGGGTCTGAACCTGTAGTTCTCTGTGTTGCCAGGTCTGTTTGGGGAGGGTCTGAACCTGTAGTTCTCTGTGTTGCCAGGTCTGTTTGGGGAGGGTCCAAGACTGTAGTTCTCTATGTTGCCAGGTCTGTTTTGGGAGGGTCTAGCACTGTAGTTCTCTGTGTTGCCAGGTTTTTGGGCTGGGACCAAAGCCATGTCTTACATTATCGGGCTCTCAGCTGTAGAGTGATACACACTGCCTACTGGTAAATCCAATACAGTGCTACATTATAGCTTTATCAATACAGTGTTACAATACAGTCTCATCAATACAGTGTTACAATACAGCAATACAATACAGCAATACAGCCTTGTCAATACATTGTTGCAATACAGCAATACAATACAGCAATACAGCCTCATCAATACAGTGTTACAATACAGCCTCATCAATACAGTGTTACAATATAGCCTCATCAATACAGTGTTACAATACATCCTCATCAATACAGTGTTACAATACAGCCTCATCAATACAGTGTTACAGTACATCCTCATCAATACAGTGTTACAATACATCCTCATCAATACAGTGTTACAATACAGTGTTACAATACAGCCTCATCAATACAGTGTTACAATACAGTGTTACAATACAGTGTTACAATACAGTGTTACAGTACATCCTCATCAATACAGTGTTACAATACAGCCTAATCAATACAGTCAATACATTGGACTTCAAGAAAACAGCAGAGAGAGCACCCCCCTATTCACATCGACAGGACAGCTTTAAAAAAAAGGAAAGTTTTAAGTTCCTCGGTGTACACATCACGGACAAACTGAAATGGTCCACCCACACAGACAGTATGGTGAAGAAGGCGCAACAACCCCTCTTCAACCTCAGGAGGCTGAAGAAATTTGGCTTAGCGCCTAAAACCCTCACAAACTTTTACAGATGCAGAATTGAGAGCATCCTGTCGGGCTGTATCACCGCCTGGTATGGCAACTGCTCCGCCCACAACCGTAAGGCTCTCCAGAGGGTAGTGAGGTCTGCACAACGCATCACCGGGGGCAAACTACCTGCCCTCCAGGACACCTACACCACCCGATGTCACAGGAAGGCCAAAAAGATCATCAAGGACAACATCCACCTGAGCCACTGCCTGTTCACCCCGTTACCATCCAGAAGGCGACGTCAGTACTAAGCTGGGACAGAGAGACTGAAGAACAGCTTCTATCTCAAGGCCATCAAACTGTTAAACAGCCATCACTAACACAGAGAGGTTGCTGTCCACATACAGACTCAAATCATTGGCCACTTTAATATATGGATCACTAGTCACTTTAAATAATTCCACTTTAATAATCTTTACATGTCTTACATTACTCATCTCATATGTATATACTGTATTTCATACCATCTATTGCATCTTGCCTATGCCGCTTGGTCATCGCTCATCCATCTTGTCATGTTGTGTTGCTACCATGTTGTTGTTATGATGTGTTGTTGTCTTAGGTCTCTCTTTATGTAGTGTTGTCTCTCTTGTCGTGATGTGTGTTTTGTACTATATTTACATATTATTTTATTATTTTATTTTTAATCCCGGGCTCCGTCCCCGCAGGAGGCCTTTTGCCTTTTGGTAGGCCGTCATTGTAGATAAGAATGTACATATTCTTATTCCATCCCTTTAGATTTGTGTGTATCTCGTAGTTGTTGTGAAATTGTTAGATATTACTTGTTAGATATTACTGCATTGTCGGAACTAGAAGCACAAGAATTTCACTACACTCACATTTAACATCTGCTAACCATGTGACCAATAACATCTGCTAACCATGTGTATGTGACCAATAACATCTGCTAACCATGTGTATGTGACCAATAACATCTGCTAACCATGTGTATGTGACCAATAACATCTGCTAACCATGTCCATGTGACCAATAACATCTGGTAACCATGTCCATGTGACCAATAACATCTGCTAACCATGTGACCAATAGCATCTGCTAACCATGTGTATGTGACCAATAACATCTGGTAACCATGTCCATGTGACCAATAACATCTGCTAACCATGTCCATGTGACCAATAGCATCTGCTAACCATGTGTATGTGACCAATAAAATGTGATTTGATTTGAGATATGGCTATTATATTGTGATCACCACATTCTATGGTTTTGGATATTGCTTTAAAGTAAATTTCTGCTGCTTTAGTAAATATGTGATCAATACATGTTGATGATTTCATTCCTGTGCTGTTTGTAAATACCCTGGTAGGTTGACTGATAACCTGAACCAGGTTGCAGACACTGGTTACAGTTTGAAGCTTTTTATTGCGAAGGAAATATACCTCTCTGTTGATATCACATACATTATCAAACATTTCACACATATTATCCAGATACTGACTGTTAAAACATGGTGGTCTATAGCAGCTTCCCACCAGAATGCGCTTTAGGTGAGGCAGATGAACCTGTAGCCATATTACTTCAACTGTATTTAACATGAGATCCTCTCTAAGCTTTACAGGAATGTGGTCCTTTATATAGACCGTAACATCGCCTCCGTTTATCAGGTATCAAGGTAAGACCCAGATGCAGACCGTGTCGAAGTAACAATGTTTATTAGAGCGACAGGGGCATAGGTACAGGACGGCAGGCAGGCTCAGGGTCAGGTCAGGCAGAGGTCGGTAATCCAGAGGTGGGGCAAAGGTACAGGACGGCAGGCAGGCTCAGGGTCAGGGACGGGAAGAGTGGTCAGGCGGGCGGGTACAGGGTCAGGACAGGCAAGGGTCGGGTCAAAAACCAGGAGGATGAGAAAAGAGAGGCTGTGAAAAGACAGGAGCTGACAGGACAAACGCTGGTAAACTTGACAAACAAGACGAACTGCCAACAGACAAACAGAGAACACAGGTAAAAATTCACAGGATAATGGGGAAGATGGGCGACCCCTGTAGGGGGTGGAGACAATCACAAAGACAGGTGAAACAGATCAGGGTGTGACTGTACCCTGTACACCACCTGGCATCCTACCTGGGCGCATACCTGGTTTCCCGGGGTGTCGGCGATGGAAGTCGGCAATGAGTACTGGGTCCAGGATGTCTCTAGCGGGGACTCAGCACCTCTCCTCCGGGCCATAACCCTCCCAGTCAACCAGGTACTGGAAGCCCCGGCCAAGTGGTCAAACCCTCAGGAGGCATCTCACCATGTACGCCAGATGGCCATCGACGATGGAAGGCGGACAGCAGAGGGGCTAATGATCTTGGAGATGGGGAAAGGGCCGATAAACCAGGGGGACAGTTGCGAGACGCCACCCGGAGGGGAAGATCCCAGGTGGACAGCCATACCTTCTGCCCGAGATGATACCGGGGAGCCGGGGTCCAATGGCGATCCGCTTGTCTTCGATACCTGGAGGTGGTCTTGAGGAGGGCTGACCGGGCTCTGAGATGGGGAAAGGGCCGATAAACCAGAACTGAGGACCCCATGAGGATGTCCACAGGCAGTCCATGGATCCGGAAGACGTGCTGCACCATGAGCTGGGCCGTCTCTTTGGCAGAGGGTAGTTTGGGGAGAGGAATGAAGTGGGCGGCTTTGGAAAACCGATCCACCATCATCAGGATGGCGGTGTTCCCAACAGACGGGGGAAGACCAGTGACAAAGTCCAGGGAGAGGTGAGACCAGGGACGGCGGAGGACAGGCAGAGGTTGGAGGAGACCAGCCGGAGCTTGCCGAGGAGTCTTGTTCTGTGCACACACCGCGCAAGTGGCGACAAATGCGGACACGTCAGGAACCATAGTAAGCCACCAAAAATGCTGTCGCACAAAGGCCAGGGTCTGACGGGCGCCCAGGTGGCAGGCAAGCCTGGTGGAGTTGGCTCACTCCAAGACTGTGGAGCGGACGGTGTCAGGAACGGACATCCGGTTATCAGGCCCCCCCCGGGGTTCGGCCGGGAATGCTGCGCCTCACGGACCTGCTTCCCTATTCCCCAGCTGAGTGCTGTCACCAGACATAAAGGGGGAAGGATGGGTTTCCGGGGTAGTAGTTGTGGGGCGATAGCGGCGGGACAGTGCATCCTGCTTGACATTCTTGGATCCCGGCCGGTATGAGAGGGAGGAGTTGAACCGTGTGAACAACAGGGCCCACCTGGCTTGCCTGGAGTTGAGGCGCTTGGTGTTGCGGCGATACTCCAGGTTCTTGTGGTCAGTCCAAACGATGAGTGTAGTCAACAGGCTGGTGATTATCCTGAAGGCTGGGAAGTGTAGTCAACAGGCTGGTGGTTATCCTGAAGGCTGGGCCGGTGGTGGCTAGTCTGGTGTTTAGGCTGAAGGCTGGGCCGGTGGTGGCTAGTCTGGTGTTTAGGCTGAAGGCTGGGCCGGTGGTGGCTAGTCTGGTGTTTAGGCTGAAGGCTGGGCCGGTGGTGGCTAGTCTGGTGTTTAGGCTGAAGGCTGGGCCGGTGGTGGCTAATCTGGTGTTTAGGCTGAAGGCTGGGCCGGTGGTGGCTAATCTGGTGTTTAGGCTGAAGGCTGGGCCGGCGGTGGCTAATCTGGTGTTTAGGCTGAAGGCTGGGCCGGTGGTGGCTAATCTGGTGTTTAGGCTGAAGGCTGGGCCGGTGGTGGGTAATCTGGTGTTTAGGCTGAAGGCTGGGCCGGTGGTGGCTAATCTGGTGTTTAGGCTGAAGGCTGGGCCGGTGGTGGCTAATCTGATGTTTAGGTTAAAGGCTGGGCTGGGGTAGTTTAGGCTAAAGGCTGGGCCGGTGGTGGCTAGTCTGGTGTTTAGGCTGAAGGCTGGGCCGGCGGTGGCTAGTCTGGTGTTTAGGCTGAAGGCTGGGCCAGTGGTGGCTAGTCTGGTGTTTAGGCTGACGGCTGGGCCGGTGGTGGCTAATCTGGTGTTTAGGCTGAAGGCTGGGCCAGTGGTGGCTAGTCTGGTGTTTAGGCTGAAGGCTGGGCCGGTGGTGGCTAGTCTGGTGTTTAGGCTGAAGGCTGGGCCAGTGGTGGCTAGTCTGATGTTTAGGTTAAAGGCTGGGCTGGTGGTGGCCTCCGCATGTATTCTATTGGTATTGTTGGTTTAGGGCGTGACAGTGATGCAGAGAGAGGGAGAGAAAGAGACAGAGAGAGCTAGAGAGAGAGCTAGAGATTGGGAGGGAGAAAGAGAGAGAGGTAGGGAGGGAGGGAGGGAGGTAGAAAGAGAGAGAGGTACTATAGGTAGGTAGGTAAGAAGGTGAGGAGGTAGAGAGGTAGGTAGGTAGGTAGGTAGGTAGGTAGGTAGGTAGGTAGGTAGGTAGGTAGGTAGGTAGGTAGGTAGGGAAGTAGGTAGAAGGAGGTAGAGGAAGGGAGGGAGGTGGAAAGAGAGAGATTAACTGTAGGTAGGTAGGTAGGAAGGTGAGAAGGTAGAGAGGTAGGTAGGTAGCTAGAGAGGTAAGTAGGTAGGTAGGTACTGTTGAAGTCGGAAGTTTACATTCACTTATGTTGGAGTCATTAAAACTAATTTTTCAACCACTACACAAATTTCTTGTTAACAAACTATAGTTTTGGCAAGTCGGTTAGGACATCTACTTTGTGCATGACACAAGTAATTTTTCCAACAATTGTTGACAGACAGATTATTTCACTTATAATTCACTGTATCACAATTCCAGTGGGTCAGAACTTTACATACACTAAATTGACTGTGCCTTTAAACAGCTTGGAAAATTCCAGAAAATTATGTCATGGCTTTAGAAGCTTCTGAAAGGCTAATTGACATAATTTGCGTCAATTGGAGGTGTACCTGTGGATGTATTTCAAGGCCTACCTTCAAACTCAGTGCCTCTTTGCTTGACATCATGGGAAAATCAATAGAAATCAGCAAAGACCTCAGAAAACAATTGTAGACCTCCATAAGTCTGGTTCATCCTTGGGAGCAATTTCCAAATGCCTGAAGGTACCACGTTTATCTGTACAAACAATAGTATAAACACCATGGGACCATGCAGCCGTCATACCGCTCAGGAAGGAGACGCGTTCTGTCTCCTAGAGATGAACATACTTTGATTTGCACTTTTCGCACCAATCTCAGAACAACAGCAATTGGCCTTGTGAAGATGCTGGAGGAAACAGGTACAAAGTATCTATATCTACAGTAAAACGAGTCCTATATCGACGTAACCTGAAAGGCCATAAAAAAAGCCAGACTACGGTTTGCAACTGCACATGGTGACAAAGATCCTACTTTTTGAAGAAATGTCCTCTGGTCTGATGGGACAAAAATATAACTGTTTGGCCATAATGACCATCGTTATGTTTGGAGGAAAAAGGGGGAGGCTTGCAAGCCGAAGAACACCATCCCAATCGTGAAGCACGGGGGTGGCAGCATCATGTTGTGGGGGTGCTTTGCTTCAGGAGGGACTGGTGCACTTCACAAAATAGATGGCATCATGAGGTAGGAAATTATGTGGATATATTGAAGCAACATCTCAAGACATCAGTCAGGAAGTTAAAGCTTGGTCGCAAATGGGTCATCCAAATGGACAATGACCCCAAGCATACTTCCAAAGTTGTGGCAAAATGGCTTAAGGACAACCAAGTTAAGGTATTGGAGTGGCCATTACAAAGCCCTAACCTCAATCCCATAGAACATTTGTGGGCAGAACTGAAAAAGCATGTGCGAGCAAGGAGGCCTACAAACCTGACTCAGTTACATCAGCTCTGTCAGGAGGATTGGGCCAAAATTCACCCAACTTATTGTGGGAAGCTTGTGGAAGGCTACCCGAAACTTTTGACCCAAGTTAAACAATTGAAAGGCAATGCTACAAAATACTAATTGAGTGTATGTAAACTTCTGACCCACTTGGAATGTGATGAAAGAAATAAAAGCTTTAATAAATCATTGTCTCGACTATTATTCTGACATTTCACATTCTTAAAATAAAGTGTTGATCCTAACTGACCTAAGACAGGGAATTTTTACAAGGATTAAATGTCAGGAATTGTGAAAAACTGAGTTTAAATGTATTTGGCTAAGGTGTATGTAAACTTCAGACTTCAAATGTAGGTTTGTAGATAGGTAGGTAGGTAGGAAGGAAGGAAGGAAGGAAGGAAGGAAGGAAGGAAGGAAGGAAGGAAGGAAGGAAGGAAGGAAGGAAGGAAGGAAGGAAGGAAGGAAGGAAGGAAGGAAGGAAGGAAGGAAGGAAGGAAGGAAGGAAGGAAGGAAGGAAGGGAGAGTAGGTAGTGAGGGAGAGTAGGTGTGTTCAGAACAGTGGGAGGAGAGGATAGACATAAACACACCTTACCGACGCCACCACACACACATACACATACACCTTGACGGCCACACACACTCATACGCACACAGAGGGAGAGAGAGGAGTAGATAGTATAGTTCTCACTCGGAGTTGTATCCAGACCAGACCACTGCTTCTCTTATACCTGGACCATCCTGTATCACTCACCTGCCATAGGTAAGATTCATATGGTAGTTATTTCCTCAATGACAGTGTTATTCTTTCACTACTGTTAAATCAGTCCGTTTTCATGTTGAGATTGATAAGGTTGATCTATTGCTCTTTCAGTCACTGTTGTTACTGGTATTGTCGACTGTAAAGTTCATTCTCTGTGAACTGGCACATAAAGCTTTCATTGTGATTTCACCAGGGAGTTGGAGGTATATTGTGAGGTAGTTCTATGTACTTAGTAAGGTGTGCACTCTGACCATTGTCTGATAACAATAGTGCTTAATAGATGTGGAACCAGTTTTCCCATCAGCAGTATGCCATGGGTTAGGGTTAGGAGGGGTTAGGAGGGGCTAGGAGGGTTAGGAGGGGTTAGGGAGGGTTAGGAAGGGTTATGATAGGTTAGGACGTTTTATGAGGGGATATGAGGGGGTATGAAGGGTTATGATAGGTTAGGACATTTTAGGAGGGGATATGAGGGGGTATGAAGGGTTAGGAGAGGTTAGGAACAGGTGGGGGTGTTAGGTGGGGTTAGGGAGGGTTACGAAGGGTCAAGAGGGGTTAGGAAGGATTTAAAATAGTTTAGGAGAGGTTAGGAGGGGTTAGGAGAGGTTATGAAGAGTTTATCGGGGCTGGGAAGGGTTAGGAAGGGTTAGGGGGGGGTAGGAGGGGATAGGAGGGGTTAGGAAGGGATTAGGAGAGTTTAGGAGAGGTTAGGAGAGTTTAAGAAGAGTTAATAGGTGCTGGGAAGGGTTAGGAAGGGTTAGGAAGGGTTAGAAGGGGCTTTAGGAGAGGTTATGAATGGTTAAGATTGGTGAGGAAGGGTTAGGAAGGGTTAGGAAGGGATAGGAGAGGTTAGGAACGGTTAGGAGGGATTGGGAATGGTTTGGAGGGGTTAGGAGGGGTTAGGAAGAGCTAGGAGAGGTTTGGAAGGGTTTTGAGGGGTTAGGATAGGTTAGGAAGAGTCAGTAGGGGTTAGGAAGGGTTGAAATAGGTTTGGAGGGGTTAGAAAGGGGTTAGGAGAGTTTTAGATAGGTTAGTATGGGCTGGGAAGGGTTAGGAGGGGCTGGGAAGGGTTAGGAGAGGGTAGGACAGGTTAGGAGGGTTTAGGGAGGGTTACGAGGGGTTAGGAAGGGTTAGGAGTGTTTAGGAAGGGTTTGGATGGGTTAGGGCATATGAAGGATTATGATTAGGAAGGGTTAGGGTTAGGAACGGTTAGGGCATAGGAAGGGTTAGGATGGGTTAGGAAAGGTTGTTGCATAGGAAGTGAGAGCTCCATCAGTGCTATTTTAATAAGCCTGACCATAACTTTTAAGTATTGCAGTTGTTACTTCTCATGTGAAACTAAACTCTTGGTGGGTGGAGGTTAGTTAATGGACTTGTTCACAATCTGTTTGTCTGAGGAGAACCTAGAAGCCTGGTAGGACAGGCCGTCATCAGCTGAACTAGCAGTTGGAATTGAACAAAGTCCCCGTACGTCAGCTATTTCCTCTGGTTCCATCACATAGGACCACTAAGCTAGTGCTGCAGTATATTGGGATCATTTTGATACAGTCAACAGACATATAAACAGCACCCTTTTATGTACTAAAGGAGTTGTCCTGCATAGGCCAGTCTGCCAGCAGAACCGCGTTGACTCAGTCACTTCTAATCACTTCTAGTCACTTCCAGAAGCCTGTAGTAGTTAGGTAGTGGTACATAAGTATAGGACAGTAGTAAACTAATTAGTTCAGGTTAGATTAATCATACCACGTTTTTTATTTGGAATGTTGACCTTCAGTTGACATGCTGATGAGTCATGTGATCAGTGTGTATGCTGGATAAACCTTGCATTACAATTTTACCTGACTCCACCTGTACCTGACTCCACCTGTACCTGACTCCACCTGTACCTGACTCCACCTGTACCTGACTCCACCTGTACCTGACTCCACATGTACCTGACTCCACCTGTACCTGACTCCACCTGTACCTGACTCCACCTGTACCTGACTCCACCTGTACCTGACTCCACCTGTACCTGACTCCACCTGTACCTGACTCCACCTGTACCTGACTCCACCTGTACCTGACTCCACCTGTACCTGACTCCACATCTAGTAGTAGTAACGATGGTAGGCGACAGGCATCCTGGTTTGGCCTTCAGAACCACTGGGGCGTTGCCAGTGAAATCACTGTTAGCACATAACCCTATTGTTGAATACTGTAGTGACATTCATGTTTGTTTTAAATGAGTCAGGCCTTAATCTGAGATTAGGTTTCCGTCCCAAAATGACACACTACTCCGTAATGAACTACTATTGGCCAGGGCCCATAGAGGGCTGGTGTTATTGGGCCCCAAAGTTCATTATGTAGTAAGTAGGCTGCCGTTTGGGACTCATCCCTGGTACCATGACTGAGCAGGTTTTAATAAGGGCTGGGGATAGTTTGTTTGAGATTTTTGCAGGCAGCCGGTTCATATCCTGTTTGAGGTCACCAAGCTCCACTCACCACACACTCCCCGTCCTCACTACACCTCAGAGCTGTCATTCAGCTGCCCAGCAACACTCAAACCTGTTTCTAAAAGGAGAAGGATGTAATAGTACTCTGAAATGGTATATAGAATGACTTCCTCTATCTATCTGTATATAGAATGACTTCCTCTATCTATCTGTATATAGAATGACTTCCTCTATCTATCTGTATATAGAATGACTTCCTCTATCTATCTGTATATAGAATGACTTCCTCTATCTATCTGTATATAGAATGACTTCCTCTATCTATCTGTATATAGAATGACTTCCTCTATCTAACTATCTGTATATAGAATGACTTCCTCTATCTAACTATCTGTATATAGAATGACTTCCTCTATCTAACTATCTGTATATAGTAAGTATGACTTCCTCTATCTAACTATCTGTATATAGTAAGTATGACTTCCTCTATCTAACTATCTGTATATAGTAAGTATGACTTCCTCTATCTAACTATCTGTATATAGTAAGTATGACTTCCTCTATCTAACTATCTATATATAGTAAGTATGACTTCCTCTATCTAACTATCTGTATATAGTAAGTATGACTTCCTCTATCTAACTATCTGTATATAGTAAGTATGACTTCCTCTATCTAACTATCTATATATAGTAAGTATGACTTCCTCTATCTAACTATCTGTATATAGTAAGTATGACTTCCTCTATCTAACTATCTGTATATAGAATGACTTTGTCTATCTAACTATCTGTATATAGAATGACTTCCTCTATCTAACTATCTGTATATAGAATGACTTTGTCTATCTAACTATCTGTATATAGAATGACTTCCTCTATCTAACTATCTGTATATAGAATGACTTTGTCTATCTAACTATCTGTATATAGAATGACTTCCTCTATCTAACTATCTGTATATAGAATGACTTTGTCTATCTAACTATCTGTATATAGTGTGACTTCCTCTACCTTACTATCTGTATATAGTGTGACTTCCTCTACCTTACTATCTGTATATAGTGTGACTTCCTCTACCTTACTATCTGTATATAGTAAGTAAGAATCTGTATTAATTCAGTAACTAAACTTCCTCTCTCTTGCTCTAAAGCGGTCATGTAGCTGTGTTCTCATAAATCAAAGCTCACCCATAGTTCTCTGCTTTGGTTTTGCCTTTACGTTCTCATACAGTACAGCAGGCTGTAGTCTTACACTCAGTGAAATTTTATAGTCCTACCGTGACACTAATTTGATAGTGGTATGTCGTAGTGTTTGCTCAGTGACACCCTGTGTGTTTGGCTGCCAGCGCTGATATCTGTCCGAAGGGGCATTTACACTCCCCTGATTGCGGAAGTTGTTTGTTGTCATAGTGCCTAGTTGACGCCAAGTTGACAGGCCTGTCTGTTCTTAGGCCGACTGTTCTCTAGAACACAGAGAATAGTCATGAGATTACCTGCTTTCATAATGAGCTCTTTACTGCAGAACGTTTACTTGCCTTTAACCTTAAAACTACCGACTCGGGTCATTTTGACCACAGAGGCTTATTTCTGTTCACAGCCCAGAGATGGTTTATTAAATTTTTCATTCAACTTGTTCTACCAAATCTAAATAATTGTTTAGTGTTTCTCTATCAATATGGACATATAATGTGTTTTGACCCCAGCCCAAAACATCTCCACCTACAGTCCTACAGTAGATAGGATCTTTATTTGAATATAGGTTTCCATGGAGACATAATGACGAGTTATCCGTACCAGCAGAGGGTGGAGGGGGACCTGTATCCGTGATTTAGACCAGATAGACATATCACCAACAGAGGGTGGAGGGGGACCTGTATCAGTGATTTAGACCAGATAGACATATCACCAACAGAGATTGGAGGGGGACCTGTATCCGTGATTTAGACCAGATAGACATATCACCAGCAGAGGGTGGAGGGGGACCTGTATCCGTGATTTAGACCAGATAGACATATCACCAGCAGAGGGTGGAGGGGGACCTGTATCCGTGATTTAGGCCAGATAGACATATCACCAGCAGAGGGTGGAGGGGGACCTGTATCCGTGATTTAGGCCAGATAGACATATCACCAGCAGAGGGTGGAGGGGGACCTGTATCCGTGATTTAGGCCAGATAGACATATCACCAGCAGAGGGTGGAGGGGGACCTGTATCCGTGATTTAGGCCAGATAGACATATAATCTTCAGAGATGTAGCACACCCACGTACCTGCCTAAGGTTCTACACCACGTACAGTGCATTCGGAAATATTCAGACCCCTTGACTTTTTCACCATTTTGTTATGTTGAAGCCTTATTCAAAAATGTATTAAAAGGTTCCCCCCCCCCCCTCATCAATCTACAGGTAATACCCCATAATGACAAAGCAAAAACAGGTTTACAATTTTTAAATATTACATTTACATAAGTATTCAGACCCTTTACTCAGTAGTTTGTTGAAGCACCTTTGGTAGCAATTATAGCCTCGAGTCTTCTTGGGTATGACGCTACAAGCTTGGCACACCTGTATTTGGGGAGATTCTCCCACTCTTCTCTGCAGATCCTCTCAAGTTCTGTCAGGTTGGATGGGGAGCGTCGCTGCACAGCTATTTTCAGGTCTCTGAAAAAGTATAAAGACAAAAACAACAGGCTGCATGACATCACCAGCCTGGTCGTCCAAAATAGCATAACTGGTGCTTTTTAACACCAATAAATTCCTCCGTTTAAAAATGAATTTAGTAAATGTCAATTTAGCAAACCAGGCACCTAAAAGCATCTTTCTGAACAATGTTTCTGGTTAGTTTCTAGCTTGTTAGAAGGTGTAAACGGTACAGTGAAATGATTACTTGCATAGTGGAATATTTTGTTGTTGTTGTTATGTAGCTAGCTAGCTAAACAATGAACCATAATCCCAACTCATAGCGTTACTACCCTGCATGAATCTACAGGTAGCTAAAGCTAACCAACTAGCTAGGTTCAATGTTAGCTACTGTAGCTATCTAACATTAGGCTATAACTAGCAATGCAAATGGCGCTGAGATACGAATAGCAAGCCAGCCAACTAACAGCATGCTTTAACTTGCAATGAAAACAACTTTCTGACAAATTATAAATGTGTAATATTTGGAAATGTAGCTAGCTAGACTATCTTACCGGAATACATGGATGGACTCTTCTCCCTCTCTGTCACGGATGCCATGGTTGCCCTTTAGTTTGAAGATGTAATCCAGAGACAGGAGTTTTATACAACAGCCTTCTGTGTTCTCTTTTTGGCTCCCTCCGTATTTGCAATCAAACGCCTGAATTTTCTCCATCTCCATCTCCTTAGCTATCATGCTTCCACGAGGCATTCCACTGATTTCAAACCTCGGTCCTCCAGAAAGTGGAGAGCAACACGTGCAGTTCGTTCTTTAAAAAAGCCACTTTAGAAAGGATAACATACAGTGCTTCCTCCTTTAAAAATTGCGAGTTTACGCCGCGGATTTAGAGGTAATTTGTGTCTCTAACTGACAATGAATGGGCGACATAAACCTAATTAGAACCTGATAACTGTGCACAACTTCAGTATTACTTACTACAACTGTTGTTACACTGAGGTTTTTATTCTTTTATTTTGTTAGGATTATTTTTGGTCTTACTGTTGTACTGTAGGCCACTCTCGACCAGTCACGTTGTACAGCGCCTGAGTGGTGCAACGGTCTAAGACGATGCATAGCAGTGCAAGCTGTGTTGCTACAGATGCTGCTTCAATACCCATGCCGTCCTTGACTGGGAGACCCATGAGATGATTGTAGGTTTTTGGTTTCTCTCCCTCTAAAAACAGAAATAAATAATTTAAAATAACAAACTGGCTTTATTTACAAATTATTAACTATTATTATTATTGTTATTAATTTAGAATGATATAAAAGCCTGTTGGATATTCTCACAGATATATTATGAACCCTGTTATTAGCAGGACAATATGTGTTGGTCATATTGGTCATGGATCCCGAGTGGCGCACAATGGGATTGCCTTGCAGTTCTCCAGTTGTATCCACTGAACGCGTGCAAGGTTCAAGGCACGATGGCAGGGGGCACGGGATGGGCCGCAGAGTTGAGCACAGACGACCGACCTAGCCCATGTGGAAGGGAGAGGGAGGGGGTGGGACCGCACGGGGGTGGGACCCCACTGGCAACACTTTAAGGGGCATTGCACTAATAATGGCGCTGACTAGGGAAACGTTCCCGCTGCTCTGTTCTTAGTGCCAGTCTGCACGTTCAAACTAAAACAATGTCACTAATAATGGCATCTTTATACTTTCATTAATAAAATAATGATAAAAATACTCTTTCAAAATGCAGATGTTTATTTAGTTATGGATCAATAATGAATTACTATGTGAATAAATATCACTGAATTACAGAAATATCCTCCAATCCTCTATATGTAGTGATTGGCGGAGAGTCACGTCATATTTTTCGATGTACTGTAGTCCTACCGTAGGTGACATGAGTCTCACTAGTGTTGAGTAATGTGCTGTTAAAAGTGGTGTAGGTCTTATTTATTTAAAGAGCATATTGAAGTTAGAAGCAACAGGATTTGAAGCAATAACCTACAACTATTTCAGCACCGTTTCACTCTGCTCTGAGACAAGCTTGGGGACTGGTCTTGATAAATCAATGAGATTTTTATTTTCACTTAATCTCTGTTTGGGTATTGGTTAGACTACAATTAGGGTGTAGAAATGTTATGTTCTTAGTGTGACCTTTATTTAACTAGGCAAGTCAGTTTAGAACAAATTCTTATTTACAAGGACAGGCTACTCCTTCCTCCCCGATTCCCCGGTCTCCCACGTGCCTGCATTCTCTAGTACAGCCACTATCAGATGCTTCTCAAAGATGCCCTCTGGTGGTCAAACTAGCACTAACTAGCATTAATGGTACCAGTGGTTCACACTTAAATAACGTGCCATAGAATTCTGCGACACCATGCAAGCTGCGCCGCAGTATGCTGCAACTTTAAAAGAAGGACCCACTATACTAAGCAGCTCATGTTATAGACAGAACTTCGCTGCATGGCAGGCCAATCCGAACTCATCTTCTGGCTTGTCCAGCCCATCCATTATCTCAACCAATCATGGCTAGCGGAAAGGTTCCTGTCTTTTTCCATTGCTAAACCAACTAG
>NC_092095.1:4543154-4652493 GCF_045679555.1 Salvelinus alpinus
GCCCTATACCAGGGACAAACGGTGCCCTATACCAGGGACAAACAGTGCCCTATACCAGGGACAAACGGTGCCCTATACCAGGGACAAACGGTGCCCTATACCAGGGACAAACGGTGCCCTATACCAGGGACAAACGGTGCCCTATACCAGGGACAAACGGTGCCCTATACCAGGGACAAACGGTGCCCTATACCAGGGACAAACGGTGCCCTATACCAGGGACAAACGGTGCCCTATACCAGGGACAAACAGTGCCCTATACCAGGGACAAACGGTGCCCTATACCAGGGACAAACAGTGCCCTATACCAGGGACAAACAGTGCCCTATACCAGGGACAAACGGTGCCCTATACCAGGGACAAACGGTGCCCTATACCAGGGACAAACGGTGCCCTATACCAGGGACAAACGGTGCCCTATACCAGGGACAAACAGTGCCCTATACCAGGGACAAACAGTGACCTATACCAGGGACAAACGGTGCCCTATACCAGGGACAAACAGTGCCCTATACCAGGGACAAACAGTGCCCTATACCAGTGACAAACGGTGCCCTATACCAGTGACAAACGGTGCCCTATACCAGTGACAAACGGTGCCCTATACCAGGGACAAACGGTGCCCTATACCAGGGACAAACGGTGCCCTATACCAGGGACAAGCGGTGCCCTATACCAGGGACAAACGGTGCCCTATACCAGGGACAAACGGTGCCCTATACCAGGGACAAACGGTGCCCTATACCAGGGACAAACGGTGCCCTATACCAGGGACAAACGGTGCCCTATACCAGGGACAAACGGTGCCCTATACCAGGGACAAACGGTGCCCTATACCAGGGACAAACGGTGCCCTATACCAGGGACAAACAGTGCCCTATACCAGGGACAAACAGTGCCCTATACCAGGGACAAACGGTGCCCTATACCAGGGACAAACGGTGCCCTATACCAGGGACAAACGGTGCCCTATACCAGGGACAAACGGTGCCCTATACCAGGGACAAACGGTGCCCTATACCAGGGACAAACAGTGCCCTATACCAGGGACAAACAGTGCCCTATACCAGGGACAAACAGTGCCCCATACCAGGGACAAACAGTGCCCTATACCAGGGACAAACAGTGCCCTATACCAGGGACAAACAGTGCCCTATACCAGGGACAAACAGTGCCCTATACCAGGGACAAACGGTGCCCTATACCAGGGACAAACGGTGCCCTATACCAGGGACAAACAGTGCCCTATACCAGGGACAAACGGTGCCCTATACCAGGGACAAACGGTGCCCTATACCAGGGACAAACGGTGCCCTATACCAGGGACAAACGGTGCCTTATACCAGGGACAAACGGTGCCCTATACCAGGGACAAACGGTGCCCTATACCAGGGACAAACGGTGCCCTATACCAGGGACAAACAGTGCCCTATACCAGGGACAAACAGTGCCCTATACCAGGGACAAACAGTGCCCTATACCAGGGACAAACAGTGCCCTATACCAGGGACAAACGGTGCCCTATACCAGGGACAAACAGTGCCCTATACCAGGGACAAACAGTGCCCTATACCAGGGACAAACAGTGCCCTATACCAGGGACAAACAGTGCCCTATACCAGGGACAAACAGTGACCTATACCAGGGACAAACAGTGCCCTATACCAGGGACAAACAGTGCCCTATACCAGGGACAAACAGTGCCCTATACCAGGGACAAACAGTGCCCTATACCAGGGACAAACAGTGCCCTATACCAGGGACAAACGGTGCCCTATACCAGGGACAAACAGTGCCCTATACCAGGGACAAACGGTGCCCTATACCAGGGACAAACGGTGCCCTATACCAGGGACAAACAGTGCCCTATACCAGGGACAAACGGTGCCCTATACCAGGGACAAACAGTGCCCTATACCAGGGACAAACAGTGCCCTATACCAGGGACAAACGGTGCCCTATACCAGGGACAAACAGTGCCCTATACCAGGGACAAACAGTGCCCTATACCAGGGACAAACGGTGCCCTATACCAGGGACAAACGGTGCCCTATACCAGGGACAAACAGTGCCCTATACCAGGGACAAACGGTGCCCTATACCAGGGACAAACGGTGCCCTATACCAGGGACAAACGGTGCCCTATACCAGGGACAAACGGTGCCCTATACCAGGGACAAACGGTGCCCTATACCAGGGACAAACAGTGCCCTATACCAGGGACAAACGGTGCCCTATACCAGGGACAAACGGTGCCCTATACCAGGGACAAACGGTGCCCTATACCAGGGACAAACAGTGCCCTATACCAGGGACAAACAGTGCCCTATACCAGGGACAAACGGTGCCCTATACCAGGGACAAACGGTGCCCTATACCAGGGACAAACAGTGCCCTATACCAGGGACAAACAGTGCCCTATACCAGGGACAAACGGTGCCCTATACCAGGGACAAACGGTGCCCTATACCAGGGACAAACGGTGCCCTATACCAGGGACAAACAGTGCCCTATACCAGGGACAAACAGTGCCCTATACCAGGGACAAACAGTGCCCACATTAAGCTATCCTGCCACCGGAGCTTTCTTTTCAGAATATTATTTCACAAGATAACATTTCGTAAAGTAGGATTGATTATTAGAATTGATTTATATTATTTCATGAATCGAACAGTCGAAACTTCAGAATTAAGCCTCAGCTGAACGTTATGTTTAATGTTTATCTGATTGTAATCTGAGATAAGAAAAGCATTGGTGAGAGTGACACTGTCTGTCTTAAGTGGTATTAACACACTGTCTGCTGTTTTAGGTGACAGCACACACTCACACACACACACACACCCTGCTGTTTTACCATACAATAAAGGTCTACATTTGGGTCGAGTTAAGACATTGTTACACTGAACAATTGTAAAATATTATATTTGAAGTTCGCTCTACTAAGGACACGGACTAATGACTCATTAATTAACAACTGTATTTTGTTCATAAAGCGCTTTTCACAATCCCCTAAATGTAACATTTGTATTTAAAATAATTATTGTGATAGAATGAAAGCAGAACGTGCTTCAGTTGTTGAATTAAAGACAAACGAGCCACAAACCTACAACTGTAGGCACAAAGCAAAAGCATTAGAAAAACTAACTAAAAGTCCATTTAACAGAGCTATAAACAGTGCCTTAAGTGCATAATAGCATTGGAATGAGACACTTATGGCTCATCCATCCATTAATTCACAGGAACACATCAGCCAGAGGCTGTGCTTCCTCCTGTCACTTCTCCCACTAAATACAATAGTAGATTTTGATCCACTATTGATCAGTGGAACAAAGACATGCCCTCAACAGTGTCACTGCGGGGGATTCTGTTCCTAGCAGCTGATACACTGTGGTCTGTAAGAATTCCCATGCTGGGGCACAATGGTAAAGTTGATATCAAACACGTAATAGGACTTAAATCCAGTGCCCCAAGCAGTGTAACTTGCTCCAATGCTGTCCACTAATGACTGTAAACAGGTGTGAGCAGTCCACAAGAGCCAACACAAATGGGTAGGAGCACCTCCGCCTGGTGCAGGTACTCCACCATGTTGGTCCTAACCTGTTAGAGATATCATTTGATTTTAGAATATGAGGACTTGTGGTACACTGACAATGCCATCACACACAATATATTTGGTATATTTAATATCCATTGACATCAATCAACTCCCTGTTTGATGCCTTCATCTTCCATTACTTTGGGGTTTGGGGCTCATAGGTTAATTTACACTAACCACGTTTCCATCCACCCACGTTCATGCTGACGAATTACCTGCCGCATTACAAAAGTCACAGCCGGGCTGAGGAAATATGAAATGTCAATACAATTGTATAAATGCCTACAGACTATTTATTTGTTCGACATGGTGGGATGTTTTTTGTGTCGTGTAAATTAATTATGCAGTGAAATGGCAGTGGAAACTCCATTATGTATATATATATAAATATTGATGTAATAACCGTCATATTAAAGTAAACTTGGAATCACGCGATATGTTGTGTGTCTCCTCCCACTACGACTCGGGAAAGCGAGCAGTTTATTAGGCTACAGATTAAATAAACTTCACAGGGTGGTGAATGTGCAAGGTGATGAGCTTGATGCTACTTTCCAATAAATACTGAGGGTCATGAATATTGATGCATGTTTGACAAACACAAATTATAACGCTCTTATTCATAGTAATGTTATAGTCGACAGCCACACACTGGAACTAAGAGGGCTAGCCTGAACCATGAAAAACAGACCCAGACCATTATTCTTCCTCCACCAAACTTTACAGTTGGCACTATGTATTTGGGCAGGTATCCGCCAAACCCATATTCGTCCATCGGACTGCCAGATGGTGAAGCTTGATTCATCAGTCCAGAGAACGTGTTTCCACTGCTCCAGAGTCCAATGGCAGCGAGCTTTACACCACTCCAGCCAACACTTGGCATTGCATATGGTGATCTTAGGCTTGTGTGCAGCTGCTCGGCCATGGGAACCCATTTCATGAGGATCCTGACGAATAGTTATTGTGCTGACATTGCTTCCAGAGGCAGCTTGGAACTCGGTAGTGAGTGTTGAAACCGAGGACATGTTTAAGTGCTATGCGCTTCAGAACTCGGTGGTCCTTCTGTGAGCTTGTGTGGCCTACCACTTTGCGGCTGAGCCATTGTTACTCCTATACGTTTCCACATTTTCACTTCACAATAAATTTGACGAACTGTTGCAAAGGTGGAATCCTATGATGGTGCCACTTTGAAAGTCACTGAGCGCTTCAATATGGGACGTTCTACTGCCAATGTTTTGTCTATGGAGATTGCATGGCTCTGTGCTCGATGTTGAGCTGGTTAGTATGTCTAGGTAATCCTGTCTAACGCAGCTTTTTTTTAAATGTATTGTGTAGTAAAACTGTATGAGGACCGAGTTTTGAAATCAGTGGAATTAGAGTATGATAACTAAAGAGATGGAGAAAACACTTGTCTCCGGATTACATCTTCAAAAAAGGGAAACCGTGGCATCCGACTGGAGACACATCCATCCATGAATGATGTATACGGGTAAAATAGTCTAGCTAGCTACATTTTCAGATTTTACACGTTTCGAATTTAGACAGAAAGTGGTTTCATTTCAAGTTAAAGTGTACTGTTAGCTAGCTAGCTAACGTCCACTGGCTGGCTTGCTAGCTAACATTACGTGTATGATCTTATTATTCGTATCTCAGAGCCACTGTGAGTACATCTGTTGTTGCAGTACAGTAGATCAATAAAGGTACAATATTCTAGCAGTAGTCAAGCTGCTGGTGCTGAAAAGCCTTGTTAGTAAATAGGTCAAATTAGCTTTGAATTTCCTGGCTTTTTCAGTTTCAGACAAAATACATTTTACTTAAAATGTAGTTTTTTGTATTAACATTGTAAAAATATTTAAAGATAAATACACAACGCAGATGACTAAAGTTCAAGAGGACTAAAAGTCAATAGATGACTAGCGACTAATGGAAATAGTGTTTTTTCTGTTATAGGGAATTAATGAGCAGTGGGTCAGAAACATGGAAGGAAGTTGTCTAGGCATTGAGCCTGAAACAGGATACTTGTTATTTGGCCATTGGCCCAGTTTTATTGCAAGGAATTCTAATTGGTCAACCAATGGCTAAGGTTGGGTTATAAAGTACATCCTGTCACTTTGTTCTGTGGAGAGAATCACTGAGGACAGGGGAGAATAAACATCTACCTCTCAGCATAACATCTGTGATTTGTCCTCTTTGAATAAACCTATTTTTCTCCCCCGGATTTACTTTGGGGTCTGTGTTATTGAAGAGTAACATCAACTATTAATATGGTCAGAAGATATGATCATGACGGACGCCTACGGTACTGTTGGTTATCATATCGCTCTTTTTTAACATGGACTACTGTGGACTTGGGAAACCAGGTGTGAGGACTCTCACTGCAAGAGAAAAACAGATGCAAGTAAGGACAGGAATTGAATTCCCCTGGATAAATAAGACTGTAGCACAGACAGCTACTATGCCTGTCATCGTAGAAAAGACAGGGTGGGTGTATTCCTATAGAACAGTAGTACGGTTAGGGGGAGTGTATTCCTATAGAACAGTAGTAGGGTTGGGGGGTGTATTCCTATAGAACAGTAGTAGGGGTAGGGGGGGGGGGGGTGTATTCCTATAGAACAGTAGTAGGGGTAGGGGGGTGTATTCCTATAGAACAGTAGTAGGGGGGGTGTATTCCTATAGAACAGTAGTAGGGGTAGAGGGGTGTATTCCTATAGAACAGTAGTAGGGGGGGGGTGTATTCCTATAGAACAGTAGTGTGGGGGGGGGGGGGGTGTATTCCTATAGAACAGTAGTGTGGGGGGGGGGGGGGGGGTGTATTCCTATAGAACAGTAGTAGGGAGGGGGTGTATTCCTATAGAACAGTAGTGGGGGGGGGTGTATTCCTATAGAACAGTAGTGGGGGGGGGTGGGGTGTATACCTATAGAACAGTAGTGGGGGGGATGTATTCCTATAGAACAGTAGTGGGGGGGGGGGAGGTGTATTCCTATAGAACAGTAGTAGGGGTAGGGGGGGTGTATTCCTATAGAACAGTACTGGGGGGTGTATTCCTATAGAACAGTAGTGGGGGTAGGGGGGGTGTATTCCTATAGAACAGTAGTGGGGGGGGGGGGTGTATTCCTATAGAACAGTAGTAGGGGTAGGGGGGTGTATTCCTATAGAACAGTAGTAGGGGTAGAGGGGTGTATTCCTATAGAACAGTAGTAGGGGTAGGGGGGGTGTATTCCTATAGAACAGTAGTAGGGGTAGAGGGGGTGTATTCCTATAGAACAGTAGTATGGGTAGGGAGGGGGTGTATTCCTATAGAACAGTAGTAGGGGTAGAGGGGTGTATTCCTATAGAACAGTAGTAGGGGTAGAGGGGTGTATTACTATAGAACAGTAGTAGGGGTAGGGGGGTGTATTCCTATAGAACAGTAGTAGGGGTAGGGGGGGGGGTGTATTCCTATAGAACAGTAGTGGGGGGGGGGGGGGGGGGTGTATTCCTATAGAACAGTAGTAGGGGGGGTGTATTCCTATAGAACAGTAGTAGGGGGTAGGGTGTGTGTATTCCTATAGAACAGTAGTAGGGGTAGGGGGGTGTATTCCTATAGAACAGTAGTAGGGGTAGGGGGGGGGTGTATTCCTATAGAACAGTAGTAGTGGTGGGGGGGGGGTGTATTCCTATAGAACAGTAGTAGGGGGTAGGGGGGGTGTATTCCTATAGAACAGAAGAAGGGGTAAGGGGGGGGGGGGTGTATTCCTATAGAACAGTAGTGGGGGGGGGGGGGGGGGGTGTATTTCTGCCTGACTAACCCCTGTCCTCTCCTCATATCTCCACCTGACTAACCCCTGTCCTCTCCTCATATCTCCACCTGACTAACCCCTGTCCTCTCCTCATATCTCCACCTGACTAACCCCTGTCCTCTCCTCATATCTCTACCTGACTAACCCCTGTCCTCTCCTCATATCTCCACCTGACTAACCCCTGTCCTCTCCTCATATCTCCACCTGACTAACCCCTGTCCTCTCCTCATATCTCTACCTGACTAACCCCTGTCCTCTCCATCAGCTATAAGAAGGGCGGTGTGGAGTCGGGGTTCCGTCATGTCGAGTCCAATGTGTACAGCATCCTGCGGCTCCTGCACATTAAAGGACGGAAGCATGTCACCGCCACAGAGGTACGCAGCAGTCCCTCTAACTCAGCCTCAGTCCCTCTAAACCAGCCTCAGTCCCTCTAACCCAGCCTCAGTCCCTCTAACCCAGCCTCAGTCCCTCTATCCCAGCCTCAGTCCCTCTAACTCAGCCTCAGTCCCTCTAACCCAGCCTCAGTCCCTCTAACCCAGCCTCAGTCCCTCTAACCCAGCCTCAGTCCCTCTATCCCAGCCTCAGTCCCTCTAACTCAGCCTCAGTCCTTCTAACCCAGCCTCAGTCCCTCTAACCCAGCCTCAGTCCCTCTAACCCAGCCTCAGTCCCTCTAACCCAGCCTCAGTCCCTCTAACCCAGCCTCAGTCCCTTTAACCCATCATCAGTCCCTGTAACCCAGCCTCAGCCCAACTAGTCCAGCCTCAGTACCTCTAACCCAGCCTCAATCCCTCTAACCCAGCCTCAGTCCCTGTAACCCAGCCTCAGCCCAACTAGCCCAGCCTCAGTCCCTCGAACCCAGCCTCAGTCCCTCTAACCCAGCCTCAGCCCCTCTAACCCAGCCTCAGTCCCTCTAACCCAGCCTCAGTCCCTCTAACCCAGCCTCAGTCCCTCTAACCCAGCCTCAGTCCCTCTAACCCAGCCTCAGTCCCTCTAACCCAGCCTCAGTCCCTCTAACCCAGCCTCAGTCCCTCTAACCCAGCCTCAGTCCCTTTAACCCATCATCAGTCCCTGTACCCCAGCCTCAGTCCCTCTAACCCAGCCTCAGTCCCTCTAGCCCAGCCTCAGTCTTTCTAACCCAGCCTCAGCCCAACTAGCCCAGCCTCAGTCCCTGTAACCCAGCCTCAGTCCCTCTAACCAAGCCTCAGCCCCTCTAACCCAGCCTCAGTCCCTCTAACCCAGCCTCAGTCCCTCTAACCCAGCCTCAGTCTCTCTAACCCAGCCTCAGTCCCTCTAACCCAGCCTCAGTCCCTCTAACCCAGCCTCAGTCCCTCTATCCCAGCCTCAGTCCCTCTAACCCAGCCTCAGTCCCTTTAACCCATCATCAGTCCCTGTACCCCAGCCTCAGTCCCTCTAACCCAGCCTCAGTCCCTCTAGCCCAGCCTCAGTCTTTCTAACCCAGCCTCAGCCCAACTAGCCCAGCCTCAGTCCCTGTAACCCAGCCTCAGTCCCTCTAACCAAGCCTCAGTCCCTCTAGCCCAGCCTCAGTCATCCACACTGTGGCCTACCGCTGCCTGTCTTTTCCCTGGGTGGAGAATGCAGTATTCTGAGTGTGTATTGTGTTTCCAGGTGAACAGTATTCTGAGTGTGTGTTGTGTTTCCAGGTGAGCAGTATTCTGAGTGTGTGTTGTGTTTCCAGGTGAGCAGTATTCTGAGTGTGTGTTGTGTTTCCAGGTGAGCAGTATTCTGAGTGTGTGTTGTGTTTCCAGGTGAGCAGTATTCTGAGTGTGTGTTGTGTTTCCAGGTGAGCAGTATTCTGAGTGTGTGTTGTGTTTCCAGGTGAGCAGTATTCTGAGTGTGTGTTGTGTTTCCAGGTGAGCAGTATTCTGAGTGTGTATTGTGTTTCCAGGTGAGCAGTATTCTGAGTGTGTGTTGTGTTTCCAGGTGAGCAGTATTCTGAGTGTGTATTGTGTTTCCAGGTGAGCAGTATTCTGAGTGTATGTTGTGTTTCCAGGTGATCAGTATTCTGAGTGTGTGTTGTGTTTCCAGGTGAGCAGTATTCTGAGTGTGTATTGTGTTTCCAGGTGAGCAGTATTCTGAGTGTGTATTGTGTTTCCAGGTGAGCAGTATTCTGAGTGTGTGTTGTGTTTCCAGGTGAGCAGTATTCTGAGTGTGTGTTGTGTTTCCAGGTGAGCAGTATTCTGAGTGTGTGTTGTGTTTCCAGGTGAGCAGTATTCTGAGTGTGTGTTGTGTTTCCAGGTGAGCAGTATTCTGAGTGTGTGTTGTGTTTCCAGGTGAGCAGTATTCTGAGTGTGTATTGTGTTTCCAGGTGAGCAGTATTCTGAGTGTGTATTGTGTTTCCAGGTGAGCAGTATTCTGAGTGTGTGTTGTGTTTCCAGGTGAGCAGTATTCTGAGTGTGTGTTGTGTTTCCAGGTGAGCAGTATTCTGAGTGTGTATTGTGTTTCCAGGTGAGCAGTATTCTGAGTGTGTGTTGTGTTTCCAGGTGAGCAGTATTCTGAGTGTGTATTGTGTTTCCAGATGAGCAGTATTCTGAGTGTGTATTGTGTTTCCAGGTGAGCAGTATTCTGAGTGTGTATTGTGTTTCCAGGTGAGCAGTATTCTGAGTGTGTATTGTGTTTCCAGGTGAGCAGTATTCTGAGTGTGTATTGTGTTTCCAGGTGAGCAGTATTCTGAGTGTGTATTGTGTTTCCAGGTGAGCAGTATTCTGAGTGTGTATTGTGTTTCCAGGTGAGCAGTATTCTGAGTGTGTATTGTGTTTCCAGGTGAGCAGTATTCTGAGTGTGTATTGTGTTTCCAGGTGAGCAGTATTCTGAGTGTATGTTGTGTTTCCAGGTGAGCAGTATTCTGAGTGTGTATTGTGTTTCCAGGTGAGCAGTATTCTGAGTGTGTATTGTGTTTCCAGGTGGAGGTGTCGTGGAACAGCTTCAACAGTGGAGACATCTTCCTTCTGGACATGGGGAAGGTCATAGTTCAGTGGAACGGCCCTCAGAGCAACCGGAGTGAGAAACTCAAGGTATCTAATCCTGACCCCCGACCTCTATCCCTTAACCCCTTACCCTAACTCTGAACTTTTCATCTCATCACCAAACCCTGACCCGTCCTCTAACCCTGACCCTCAGAGCAACAGGAGAGAGAAAATCAAGGCACCGAACCCTTAAGCACTGACCCCTGGCCTCTAACCCTGACTCTAAACCTGAACCCTTAACCCCTAACCCCTGACCCTGACCCTCAGAGCAACAGGAGGGAGAAACTCCAGGTAGTCCTAGTGAACATCACGGCCGTGTGTTTAGAGTACCAGCATGATAATGATGATCAAATGACTGTTCATCTTTGATGACCGCCCCTTTAATGACTGTTCATCTTTGATGACTGCCCCTTTAATGACTGTTCTTCTTTGATGACCGCCCCTTTAATGACTGTTCATCTTTGATGACCGCCCCTTTAATGACTGTTCTTCTTTGATGACCGCCCCTTTAATGACTGTTCTTCTTTGATGACCGCCCCTCTAATGACTGTTCTTCTTTGTTGACCGCCCCTTTAATGACTGTTCATCTTTGATGACCGCCCCTTTAATGACTGTTCTTCTTTGTTGACCGCCCCTTTAATGACTGTTCATCTTTGATGACCGCCCCTTTAATGACTGTTCATCTTTGATGACCGCCCCTTTAATGACTGTTCTTCTTTGATGACCGCCCCTTTAATGACTGTTCTTCTTTGATGACCGTCCCTTTAATGACTGTTCACCTTTGATGACCACCCCTTTAAACCGTTCCATGCCAGGTTTGGTTTCTATGTATTTACTGGTTAGGTTTAGTTGTTTTCCCACCAAACAAACAATGTTATATTCTCCCCTCCCTGCAGGCGGTGCTGCTGGCCCAGGATATCCGTGACAGGGAGCGAGGGGGGCGTGCTCAGATCGGGGTGGTGGAGGGGGGAGATGAGGAAGACTCCCCTGAGCTGATGAAGATCATGAGGGCCGTGCTGGGTCAGAGGTCAGGCAAGCTGAAGGAGGCGGAGCCTGATGACACACCAGCCCACCATCAGCAGACCGCCAACATCAGGCTCTACAAGTACGTAGACTAACTCTGGAGACAGTCTCGTTCTGTTAGTGTCCCTTAGTCGGGAACCGTTTCTTCATTCAATTATGCAGCATTATTGCCCTGCCAGACCAGAGCCCTGCTGTTGCTCCAGACTGACACCAAGGCTACTGTTCCAGACTGACACCAAGGCTGTTGCTCCAGACTGACACCAAGGCTATTGTTCCAGACTGACACCAAGGCTGTTGCTCCAGACTGACACCAAGGCTATTGTTCCAGACTGACACCAAGGCTATTTCTCCAGACTGACACCAAGGCTGTTGCTCCAGACTGACACCAAGGCTATTGTTCCAGACTGACACCAAGGCTAATGTTCCAGACTGACACCAAGGCTAATGTTCCAGACTGACACCAAGGCTAATGTTCCAGACTGACACCAAGGCTAATATTCCAGACTGACACCAAGGCTAATGTTCCAGACTGACACCAAGGCTAATGTTCCAGACTGACACCAAGGCTAATGTTCCAGACTGACACCAAGGCTAATGTTCCAGACTGACACCAAGGCTAATGTTCCAGACTGACACCAAGACTAATGTTCCAGACTGACACCAAGGCTAATGTTCCAGACTGACACCAAGGCTAATGTTCCAGACTGACACCAAGGCTAATGTTCCAGACTGACACCAAGGCTATTGTTCCAGACTGACACCAAGGCTAATGTTCCAGACTGACACCAAGGCTAATGTTCCAGACTGACACCAAGGCTAATGTTCCAGACTGACACCAAGGCTAATGTTCCAGACTGACACCAAGGCTAATGTTCCAGACTGACACCAAGGCTATTGTTCTAGACTGACACCAAGGCTATTTCTCAGATTGTCTCTTCTCACCCCTTGGTGTGTGTGTGTGAGTGTAACAAAGGTGATGTGATGTGTGTAGATGTTAGCTCCTGATACTGTCTGTCTATCTCCCAGTGTGTCTGATGACAGTGGCAAACTGGTCGTCCAGGAGGTAGCCATGCAGCCTCTGACTCAAGACCTGCTGCACTCCACGGTACAACTACTTTATTATTGCCTCATGTTGCCTGATTAACCTCATTCTAACTTGCATTTCCTTTTATTACTATAACTATACATTTTCACATTTTTACTGTGTAATTTGCCACGCAGTCCTTAACAGAAGGCCTTGGTCTGCGTGGCAGTTCCGCTTTTCCATTACACTCTCTCTCTCTCTCTCTCTCTCTCTCTCTCTCTCTCTCTCTCTCTCTCTCTCTCTCTCTCTCTCTCTCTCTCTCTCTCTCTCTCTCTCTCTCTCTCTCTCTCTCTCTCTCTCTCTCTCTCTCTCTCTCTCTCTCTCTCTCTCTCTCTCTCTCTCTCTCTCTCTCTCTCTCTCGCTCACTCTCACTCTCTCCCTCCCTGTCAGGACTGCTATATTGTGGACCAGGGTGGTTCGAGTGTGCTAGTGTGGAAGGGAAAGGAGGCGTCTATAGAGGAGCGTCGCTCGGCACTGGGCAGGGCAGTGGTGAGTCACAGTTGACCAACTAGAACAGGAACACATGGAAATTACATGCACATCTCAGGTTAAGATTCAACCCTGAATGCAGAGAAAACATCCCTCATCCTCTATCCTCTGCAGGGCTTCATCAAGGCTAAGAACTACTCCAGCAGCACTAATGTGGAGGTGATGGCTGAGGGAGGAGAGACAGCCATGTTCAAACACCTCTTCATTTCATGGACAGAGAAGGGACAGACAAAGGGCCTGGGGAATGTGTACACCACTGGGAAGATAGGTAACTACTATTAACTAGCCAAGATAGGTAACTAATATTAACTAGCCAAGATAGGTAACTACTATTAACTAGCCAAGATAGGTAACTACTATTAACTAGCCAAGATAGGTAACGACTATTAACTAGCCAAGATAGGTAACTACTATTAACTAGCCAAGATAGGTAACTACTATTAACTAGCCAAGATAGGTAACTACTATTAACTAGCCAAGATAGGTAACTACTATTAACTAGCCAAGATAGGTAACTACTATTAACTAGCCAAGATAGGTAACTACTATTAACTAGCCAAGATAGGTAACGACTATTAACTAGCCAAGATAGGTAACTACTATTAACTAGCCAAGATAGGTAACTACTATTAACTAGCCAAGATAGGTAACTACTATTAACTAGCCAAGATAGGTAACTACTATTAACTAGCCAAGATAGGTAACTACTATTAACTAGCCAAGATAGGTAACGACTATTAACTAGCCAAGATAGGTAACTACTATTAACTAGCCAAGATAGGTAACTACTATTAACTAGCCAAGATAGGTAACTACTATTAACTAGCCAAGATAGGTAACGACTATTAACTAGCCAAGATAGGTAACTACTATTAACTAGCCAAGATAGGTAACTACTATTAACTAGCCAAGATAGGTAACTACTATTAACTAGCCAAGATAGGTAACTACTATTAACTAGCCAAGATAGGTAACTACTATTAACTAGCCAAGATAGGTAACTACTATTAACTAGCCAAGACAGGTAACTACTATTAACTAGCCAAGATAGGTAACTACTATTAACTAGCCAAGATAGGTAACTACTATTAACTAGCCAAGATAGGTAACTACTATTAACTAGCCAAGATATGTAACTACTATTAACTAGCCAAGATAGGTAACTACTATTAACTAGCCAAGATAGGTAACTACTATTAACTAGCCAAGATAGGTAACTACTATTAACTAACCAAGATAGGTAACTACTATTAACTAGCCAAGATAGGTAACTACTATTAACTAGCCAAGATAGGTAACGACTACTAACTAACCAAGATAGGTAACGACTATTAACTAGCCAAGATAGGTAACTACTATTAACTAACCAAGATAGGTAACGACTATTAACTAGCCAAGATAGGTAACTACTATTAACTAACCAATATAGGTAACTACTATTAACTAGCCAAGATAGGTAACTACTATTAACTAGCCAAGATAGGTAACTACTTTTAACTAGCCAAGATAGGTAACTACTATTAACTAGCCAAGATAGGTAACTACTATTAACTAACCAAGATAGATAACTACTATTAACTAGCCAAGATAGGTAACTACTACTAACTAACCAAGATAGGTAACTACTATTAACTAACCAAGATAGGTAACTACTATTAACTAGCCAAGATAGGTAACTACTATTAACTAGCCAAGATAGGTAACTACTATTAACCAGCCAAGATAGGTAACGCCTACTAACTAACCAAGATAGGTAACGACTATTAACCAACCAAGATAGGTAACTACTATTAACTAGCCAAGATAGGTAACTACTAACTAACCTAGATAGGTAACTGCTACTAACTAACCAAGATAGGTAACGCCTACTAACTAACCAAGATAGGTAACGACTATTAACTAGCCAAGATAGGTAACTACTATTAACCAGCCAAGATAGGTAACGACTACTAACTAAACAAGATAGGTAACGACTATTAACTAGCCAAGATAGATAACTACAATTAACTAGCCAAGATAGGTAACTACTATTAACTAAACAAAACAATAACTACTACTATTAACAAACCAAGATAGGTAACTACTAACTAATTAACAAACTAACTAAGTAGGTAAATACTTTTAATTACCCAATATAGGTAACTACTACTAACTCAATTAGGTAACTACTATTAACTAAACAAGATAGGTAGCTACTATTAACTAGCCAAGATAGGTACAGTGGTTGCTCAACTTAAAGTTTTGCGGGACTTAGAGGTAATTCGTGGTTTAGTACGGTACCCTGCGTCACCACTTCATTACTCCAGACCACCACAAGGGGGAGTTAGATCACTCATTATGCTTTTGGGTCCCAAGGCGCTGCTGTGTTTCTAACTGACAATGGATGGGCGACATAAACCAAATAGAAATTGATAATTGTGCACGACTTCAAAATTTAATTTCAATTAACTGAATGATGATGAAGAAGGTGATTGAATTTAGAACAATAGTGTAATAATTGCTATTCCTCTGTCCTGCACGCTCACACCCGGAAAAATACACTTATTGTTGTGTAGATGGGTGAGAGAAAAAAATATATTTAATCCATTTTAAATTCAGGCTGTAACACAACAAAATGTGCAATAAGTCAAGGGGTATGAAGACTTTCTGAAGGTGCTGTAACTAGCTACAGGAAACAAAGACTTTCTGAAGGTGCTGTAACTAGCTACAGGAAACAAAGACTTTCTGAAGATGCTGTAACTAGCTACAGGAAACAAAGACTTTCTGAAGGTGCTGTAACTAGCTACAGGAAACAAAGACTTTCTGAAGGTGCTGTAACTAGCTACAGGAAACAAAGACTTTCTGAAGGTGCTGTAACTAGCTACAGGAAACAAAGATGATGGGTAACTACCTAAACAACAACTTCTTTACGATGAGTAACTTCTGTACACTGTAAATCCATCCTTATCAACCCTGGTCATAGATGTGCAGGTTTGTTGTTCCATCTCAACACCATTGTGTCCTGTAGCTAAGGTTGAGCAGGTGAAGTTTGATGTGATGGAGCTTCATGCTCGTCCTGAACTGGCAGCACAGCAACGTATGGTGGACGATGCCTCTGGACAGGTTCAGGTGAGACACCAAGGCTATTATTTGTTATCTTTTAATTTGGGCAAAAATCTAATATTGTTTTCAATTGAGTTTAATCTTTTGGGGGATTTCAAGCAACTAAATATATGAAGTAAGTGCTGCCAGGAGAGGGCGAAGTTTCAAACATAAATGATTAGGTAGCTAACTTGATTCTCCTTACATGTACTACTAATGTTAAAATGTTAAAACACATTGGACTGGTGTTGTTTGAACTATATGTTTAAACTATACAACCCAAATGTCTCCTAGCCTCCCACACGTGCTATCTGTCCGAACATTAAAACTGAAACTAAATCATTTAAAAACCAAATAGAAATATTTTTATACGACTAAAACTAAATAAAAACTAACAAATCAGGTCTGAAAACTAACTGAAACTAAACGGAACTTCAAATAAGTGATCCTGCCAGCCGAGTTTGAGGAGCTTTTTGGCCTATCAAGCTAGCAAGGTTTACTTGAGAACGCAGCCCGCGATGCGGTTAGCCATTGTGGCTGGGACCACGGATTGTCCCTGGTTTATGGCTGTTTAGATCACTGCTGTTTGTTGTTTTCAATCTTCCCTGTGACCTGCCCTGTCAGGAACTGCGAGGAGTAACAGTGTAAACTACGTTGCTACCCTGACAAAGACCAAAGCCAGCAGGAGTACGGTTAAGTTCCTGAGTTCAAGGACAAGGCAGCTGTTCTGGAAAGAGCCAAGAACTTGAGAGGAACGTACAGTACCAGTCAAAGTTTTGGACACGCCTACTCATTCAAGGAATTTCATTTATTTTTACTATTTTCTACATTGTAGAATAATAATGAAGACATAAAAACTATGAAATAACACATATGGAATCATGTAGTAAACAAAAAAGTGTTTAACAGATCAAAATATATTTTAGATTTTTCAAAGTAGCCACCTTTCGCCTTGTTGACAGCTTTGCACACTCTTGGCATTCTCTCAACCAGCTTCATGAGGAATGCTTTTCTTGAATGAGTTCCTACATATGCTGAGCACTTGTTGGCTGCTTTTCTTTCACCCTGCTTTCAAAATCATCCAAAACCATTTAAATTGGGTTGAGGATGGGTAATTGTGGAGGCCAGGTCATCTGATGCAGCACTTCATCACTCTCCTTGGTCCAATAGCCCTTACACAACTTGGAGGTGTGTTCTGGGTCATTGTCTTGTTGAAAAACAAATGATAGTCCCACTAAGTGCAAACCAGATGGGATGGTGTATCGTTGCAGAATGCTGTGGTAGCCATGCTGGTAAAGTGTGCCTTGAATTCTAAATAAATCACTGACAGTGTCACCAACAAAGCACACCCACACCATCAAACCTCCTCCTCCATTCTTCACGGTGGGAACCACACATGCGGAAATCATGCGTTAACCTACTCTGCGTCTCACAAAAACACAACGGTTGGAACCAACAATCTCAAATTTGGATTCATCAGACCAAAGGACAGATTTCCACCAGTCTAATGTCCATTGCTCGTCTTTCTTGTCCCAAGCAAGTCTCTTCTTATTATTGGTGTCCTTCAATAATGGTTTCTTTGCAGCAATTCAACCATGAAGGCCTGATTCACACAGTCTCCTCTGAACAGTTGATGTTGAGATGTGTCTGTTACTTGAACTCTGTGAATGTCACGCCCTGACCATAGTTTGCTTTGTATGTTTCTATGTTTTGTTTGGTCAGGGTGTGATCTGAGTGGGCATTCTATGTTGTATGTCTAGTTTGTCTGTTTCTGTGTTTGGCCTGATATGGTTCTCAATCAGAGGCAGGTGTTAGTCGTTGTCTCTGATTGGGAACCATATTTAGGTAGCCTGTTTTGTCATTGTGGGTTGTGGGTGATTGTCTATGTGTAGTGTTTGTGTCAGCACGATTGGTATTTAGCTTCACGGTTGTTTCTTTGTTGTTTTTGTAGTGTTCAGTTTTTCCATTAAAATGACGAACACTTACCACGCTGCGTATTGGTCCTCCGATCCTTCAAACTTCTCCTCCTCGGACGAGGAGGAAGACGACAGCCGTGACAGTGAAGGATTTATTTGAGCTGCAATCTGATGTACAGTTAACTCTAATGAACTTATCCTCCACAGCAGAGGAAACTCTGGTTCTTCCTCTCCTGTGGTGGTCATCATGAGAGACAGATTCATCATAGCGCTTGATGGTTTTTGCGACTGCACTTGAAGAAACTATAAAAGTTCTTGAAATGTTGCGTATTGACTGACCTTCATGTCTTAAAGTAATGATGGACTGTCGTTTCTCTTTGCTTATTTGAGCTGTTCCTGCCATAATATGGACTTGGTCTTTTACCAAATAGGGCTATTTTCTGTATACCCCCTTACCTTGTCACAACATAACTGATTGGCTCAAACACATTAAGAAGGAAAGAAATTAAATGAACTTTAGAAAAAGGCACACCAGTTAATTGAAATGCATTCCAGGTGACTGCCTCATGAAGCTGGTTGAGAGAATGCCAAGAGTGTGCAAAGCTGTCATCATGACAAAGGGTGGCTACTTTGAAGAATCTCAAATATAAAATATATTTTGATTTGTTTAACACTTGTTTGGTTACTACATGATTCCATATGTGTTATTCTATAGATTGGCAGTCTTCACTAGTATTGTATAATGTAGAAAATACAAAAAAATCTAGAAAAACCCTTGAATGAGTAGATGTGTCAACACTTTTGACTGGTAATGTATATCTTCCTCAACGAGGACTACCCTGAAGCTGTGCTCCAGAAGAGGAAAGATCTGATCCAGCCATGAAAGCTGCCAGAGCGCGTGGAGACATTTCTTACATCCGCTATGACAGGCTCATTGTCCACCCTCCCTCCGACAAGCCTGGAAGGGATGAGAGAGCTAAGCCTATGGGTTCGTAGCTTGAACCCCACAGAACACACACACACACACACACACACCAACTGATTAATGGACTGCTGAATGTACGGTTTTTCTCTTTCTTTTCCATATTATGTCTATCTCTGATCAGCTACCCAGGAAAGGGCTGGAAATATCCCATATTAATATATGGAGCCTTAGAAATAAGGTTCATGAAATCAATAACTTGCTAACATCAGATAACATTCATATATTAGCCATTTCTGAGACTCACTTAGATCATTAATTTGATGATACAGCAGGCGCAATACAAGGATATAACATCTATAGAAGAGACAGGAATGCTTATGGGGGAGGTGTTGCTGTATGTATTCAGAGCCATATCCCTGGAATGCTTATGGGGGAGGTGTTGCTGTATATATTCAGAGCCATATCCCTGTAATGCTTAGAGAAGATCTTATGTCCAGTGTTATTGAAGTGTTGTGGGTGCAGGTTCACCTGCCTCATCTAAAGCCTTTTATTTTGGGGTGTTGCTATAGGCCACCAAGTGCTAACAGTCAGTATCTAAATAATGTGTGTGAAATGCTTGATAGTGTACGTGATGTAAACAGAGAGGTCTACTTTCTTGGGGACATGAATATTGACTGGTTTTCATCAAGCTGTCCTCTCAAGAGGAAGCTTCTCACTGTAACCAGTTCCTGTAATCTGGTTCAGGTTATTAATCAACCTACCAGGGTGTTTACAAACACTACAGGAACAAGATCATCCACATGTATCGATCACATGTTTACTAATACTGTAGAACGTTGTTCTAAAGCTGTATCCGTCCCCATTGGATGCAGTGATCACAATATAGTGGCAATATCCAGGAAAGACAACGTTCCAACAGCTGGACCTAAAATAGTGTATAAGATTTTGCTCTTATGGCTCTTATGGCGATGATGTTAAAAATATTTGTTGGTCTGATGTGATTAATAAGGAGCATCCAGACACTGAACTTGATTAATTTACGAAATTGCTTCTTGCAATTATTGATGAACATGCAGCTGTTAAGAAACTGACTGTTAGAACTGTTAAGGCTCCATGGATTGATGAGGAATTTAAAAACTGTATGGTTGAAAGAGATGGGGGAAAAGGAGTGGCTAATAAGTCTGACTGCACATCTGACTGGCTGATTAATGCAATTTGAGAAATTATGTGACTAAACTCAACAAAAAGAAGAAGAAATTGTATTATGAAGCCAAGATCAATGATATAAAGAATGATGGGAAAAACTGTGGAGTACTTTAAATTAAATTATGGTCAGAAAGACATTCAACTCCATCTTTCATCGAATCCGTTACTTATTCATCTCAAAACCATTTGATGTTGACAATTATTTGAATGATTACTTCACAGTCAAAGTGGTCAAACTTAGGCAGGAAATGCCAACAACAAACAGTGAGCCTTCATATTCATGCGTAAAAAAACAAGTAATGAAAGAAAAGCATTGTAATGTTGAATTTTGTCAAGTTAGTGTGGGAGAGGTGGAAAAAGTATTGTTATCGATCAATAATGACAAACTTCCTGGCATTGACAACTTAGATGGAAAGCTACTGAGGATGGTAGCTGACTCTATAGCCACTCCTATCTGTCATATCTTTAATCTGACTCTATAGCCACTCCTATCTGTCATATCTTTAATCTGACTCTATAGCCACTCCTATCTGTCATATCTTTAATCTGACTCTATAGCCACTCCTATCTGTCATATCTTTAATCTGACTCTATAGCCACTCCTATCTGTCATATCTTTAATCTGAGCTGAGAGGAAAGTCTTTGTCCTCAGGCCTGGAGGGAAGCCAAAGTAATTCCGCTACCCACGAGTGGTAAAGCGGCCTTTACTGGTTCTAACAGCAGACCTACAAAGTGTGGTGTACTGCAGGGTAGTTCTCTAGGCCCTCTACTATTTTATAATTTTTACAAATGACCTGACACTGGCATTAAACAAAGCATGTGTGTCCATGTATGCTGATGACTCAACCATATATGCATCAGCAACCACAGCTAATGAAGTCACTGAAATCCTAAACAAAGAGTTGCAGTCTGTTTTAGAATGGGTGGACAGTAACAAACTGGTCCTGAACATCTCTAAAACTAAGAGCATTGTATTTGGTAGAAATCATTCCCTAAGCTCTAGACCTCAGCTGTTGAACAAGTTTAGGAGACTAAATTAATTGGTGTTACCTTAGATTGTAAACTTTCATGGTCAAAACATATAGATTCAATGGTTGTAAAGATAGGGAGAGGTCTGTCTGTTGTAAATAGATTGTTTTTACACCACTCTCCAAAAAGCAAGTCCTGCAGGCTCTAGTTTTGTCTAATCTTGATTATGTCCAGTCGTGTGGTCGAGTGCTGCAAGGAAAGATCTAGTTAAGCTGCAGGTGGCCCAGAACAGAGCGGCACGTCTTGCTCTTCATTGTAATCAGAGGGCTGATATAAATACTATGCATGCCAGTCTCTCTTGGTTAAGAGTTGAGGAGAGACTGACTGCATCACTTCTTTTTATAAGAAACATTAATGCGTTAAATACAAAATTATTTGCATAGTCATCTTACACACAGCTCTGACACACACACTTACCTCACCAGACATGCCACCAGGGGTCTTTTCATAGTCCCCAAATCCAGAACAAATTCAAGAAAGAGTACAGTATTATATAAAGCCCTTATTGCATGGAACTTCCTTCCATCTCATATTGCTCAAATAAACAGCAAACCTGGTTTCAAAAAACAGATAAAGCAACACCTCACGGCACAACGCCTCTCCCCTATTGGACCTAGATAGTTGGTGTGTATGCATTGATATGTAGGCTACGTGTTCCTTTTTTAAATGTATGTAGTTCTGTCCTTGAGCTGCTCTTGTCTATTAATATTCTGTATTATGTCATGTTTCATGTTCTGTGTGGACCGCCAAGAAGAGTAGCTGTTGCTTTTGCAACACCTAATGGGGATCCAAATAAAATACCAAAAATACCAAACACCTACTCCCACAATTACTGACTTAAACATGCAATGGTCTTTGTCCAGATCTGGCGTATAGAGGACCTGGAGTTGAGAGAGCTCCACCCCAGCTCGTTCGGTCAGTTCTACGGAGGAGACTGTTACCTGGTGCTCTACACCTACAAGAGAGCTAACAAGCTGCAGTACATACTCTACATGTGGCAGGTAAGACATACTCTACATGTGGCAGGTAAGACATACTCTACATGTGGCAGGTAAGACATACTCTACATGTGGCAGGTAAGACATACTCTACATGTGGCAGGTAAGACATACTCTACATGTGGCAGGTAAGACATACTCTACATGTGGCAGGTAAGACATACTCTACATGTGGCAGGTAAGACATACTCTACATGTGGCAGGTAAGACATACTCTACATGTGGCAGGTAAGACATACTCTAAATGTGGCAGGTAAGACATACTCTACATGTGGCAGGTAAGACATACTCTACATGTGGCAGGTAAGACATACTCTACATGTGGCAGGTAAGACATACTCTACATGTGGCAGGTAAGACATACTCTACATGTGGCAGGTAAGACATACTCTACATGTGGCAGGTAAGACATACTCTACATGTGACAGGTAAGACATACTCTACATGTGGCAGGTAAGACATACTCTACATGTGGCAGGTAAGACACTGACAACAGGTTCTGACCATGTCTTCTTCAGTCTATATATAATGCCTTGATTTCCAGCATTATAGTGTTGGTCAACGTTGATAGTCTGTGCTCCTGAGACTAGTCAGCGTATAGTTAATGAATCACTAGGAGATAAGACTAGTCAGTGTATAGTTAATTAAACACTAGGAGATGAGACTAGTCAGTGTATAGTTAATGAACCACTAGGAGATGAGACTAGTCAGTGACTAGTTAATTAAACACTAGGAGATGAGACTAGTCAGTGACTAGTTCATTAAACACTAGGAGATAAGACTAGTCAGTGTATAGTTAATGAATTACTAGGAGATGAGACTAGTCAGTGACTAGTTAATGAATC
This sequence comes from Salvelinus alpinus, assembly GCF_045679555.1. Taxonomy (NCBI): domain Eukaryota; kingdom Metazoa; phylum Chordata; class Actinopteri; order Salmoniformes; family Salmonidae; genus Salvelinus; species Salvelinus alpinus. Next base: position 4,566,107 of record NC_092095.1, read on the forward strand.
ACTAGGAGATGAGACTAGTCAGTGACTAGTTAATGAATCACTAGGAGATGAGACTAGTCAGTGTATAGTTAATGAATCACTAGGAGATGAGACTAGTCAGTGACTAGTTAATGAATCACTAGGAGATGAGACTAGTCAGTGTATAGTTAATTAATCACTAGGAGATAAGACTAGTCAGTGTATAGTTAATGAATCACTAGGAGATGAGACTAGTCAGTGTATAGTTAATGAATCACTAGGAGATAAGACTAGTCAGTGTGTAGTTAATTAATCACTAGGAGATGAGACTAGTCAGTGTATCGTTTATTAACCTGTGTGTTGTGCTGGGTGTGTGTGACTGATGTGTGTCTTGGTTTACGGTGCAGGGTCGCCATGCTACTCAGGATGAGATCACATCGTGTGCCTATCAGGCCGTTGCCATGGACAACAAGTACAGCGGAGTGCCTGTCCAAGTCAGGGTGGTCATGGGAAAAGAGCCGCGTCACTTCCTGGCCATCTTTAAAGGAAAACTCATCATCTTTGAGGTGAGATCATCTTTCTTCTGGTGACATAGTCCTTCATCTTAAAGAGATTTTTGAGTGACATTTGAGTGACATTTCCCTTTCCTTAAGTTTTGTCTGAAGGTCCATGGTGACAGAATCCACAATAATCCATGATTTACTTCTGTCACCAGCCTGAAGTTAGCATGTTAGCGTCACTAGGTTTCATCAGTGGTTCCAGGCGAAGCAATGTTAGCATGTTAGCGTCACTAGGTTTCATCAGTGGTTCCAGGCGAAGCAATGTTAGCATGTTAGCGTCACTAGGTTTCATCAGTGGTTCCAGGAGAAGCAATGTTAGCAAAGCTGCACTACAAATTGAAACTTCCTCAAAAACGACAGAAGCAAATCATGGATTATTGTGGATTCTGTCACCATGGACCTTCAGACAAAACTCAAGGAAAGGGAAATGTCACTCAAATTTAGATTTTGGATGAACTATCCCTTTACGATGATTGTGTGTGTGTGTGTGTGTGTGTGTGCGTGCGTGCGTGCGTGCGTGCGTGCGTGCGTGCGTGCGTGTGTGTGTGCGTGTGTGTGTGTGTGTGTGTGTGTGTGTGTGTGTGTGTGTGTGTGTGTGTGTGTGTGTGTGTGTGCGTGTGTGTGCGTGTGCAGGGTGGTACAGGCAGAGCGGGGGTGACTAACCCAGGCCCAGGAGCCAGACTGTTCCAGGTTCGAGGGACTCATGAGATGAACACCAGGGCTACTGAGGTCCCAGCCCGCTCCTCATCACTCAACACCAACGATGTGTTCCTGCTAAAAACTGACCACACGATTTACCTGTGGTATGGCAAGGTACTATGTTTGACAGGGATTATATAACGGATGGGTCTAATCCTGAATGCTAATATGTTAAAACCGCATTCCAGCTGGTGTCTATTCCACAAGTTACCACCGGATAAATCGATGATGTTAAAATGCCTATTCAATCTGATCCATCTGACTACGCAATCCATCAGCCCAGCCAGGCAATTTATAAACTTTATCTCCACTATAAAAAGCATCTAGACATTATCTCATATTTCTTTTAGACAAACATTTAGTTTCCAACAGTGGAGATGTAAGGGCACAAGGCGAGACCCAGATGCAGACACAGGAGGCATATGGTTAAAGTCCAAGATGCTTCTTAACAATCCAAAAGGAGTAGGCAAGAGAATGGTCGTGGACAGGCAAAAGGTCAAAACCAGTTCAGAGATACAGAATGGCAGGCAAGCTAGAGGTCAGGGCAGCGCAGACAGAATGGTCAGGCAGGCTCGAGGTCAGGGCAGGGCAGACAGAATGGTCAGGCAGGCTCGAGGTCAGGGCAGGGCAGACAGAATGGTCAGGCAGGCTCGAGGTCAGGGCAGGGCAGACAGAATGGTCAGGCAGGCAGGAATGGAGTCCAGAAAAACAGGCCAAGGTCAAAACCGGGAGGACTAGTAAGAGAATAGAAAAGCTAGGAGCACGTGAAAAACACGATGGTTGACTTGAACGTACAAGACGAACTGACACAGAGAGACAGGAAACACAGGGATAAATACACCAGGGAAAATTAGCAACATCTGGAGGGGGCGGACACAGTCACAAGGTCAGGTGAAACAGATCACGGCGTGACAGGAGATTTGAATAAATCGACATTAGCAACATAGTTTCAATATTCAACGTCGATCTCCAGCTCTTCCATAGTAATGAACGTGTCAGGAGTTGGGACGAGACAAACAGGCAGGCAGCGTTTCTCAGCCAGTCGAAGGAAATGGCAATCGAAAACAGGAAAAACAAAATGAAGGGCTGCTAGTTTTCAGTCTTTCCAACTTCAGTTTAAAACGATCGTGTTTGCTGTGTTGTTGGCTAGCTCCTCTGAACAACAGTGTCCTGACGAGTGAGCACAATTTCTACGCCAGGCGAACTCACGCCTTATTAGCGCACTGTTATGGATGTGTCCAAATAAATGTCCCTAGAAAACAGCTGAAACAAATGCAAATGCGGCAACTTTGCTGTTATTCTGGTTGCACTTTTTGACGTGACTGTAAGTTAGCCATAGTTGGCTAGCTAGCAAGCAAGGGATAAGAACGTTGCCAGCCAGTATGGCAATGGAACATTTAGACCGAACGACTGGGTCGCGTCCATAGATACAGAACAAAAAGACTGAACGACTGGGTCTCGTCTTTAGTAACCAAACCGATAGAACGAACAACAAGCCAGCTTGGGTGGCTACCCTAGATTTGTATCGGGACTATATATTGTGGAAGGATGAAAGTGTGAATAAATTCATCAAAATAATGTTTTTAATAAAAAATATGCCAATCATTATTTCAATATGTTGTTCACCCGTTGTATAAAAACGAAAATGCCCTTGAAGCCGGCGTTTGGAGGATATATTGGCACTGTTTTCCAGTCCTCGACTTTGTCTCGGTCCTAACAACACCCGTGCCAATATATCCTCCAAACAACGGCTTCTCTGGCATTATCACTTGAAGAGCAGAGGAGGGATCAGTTTTCATGTATCTGTAGTGTGTGTGACATGTACCTGTATGTGTTGTGTCTCAGGGTTGTAGTGGTGATGAGAGAGAGATGGCGAAGGCTGTGGCAGACGTTCTGTCCAGGCAGGATAAACAGGTTGTTATGGAGGGACAGGAGCCTGCTGAGTTCTGGGTGGCTCTGGGAGGGAAGGCCCCCTACGCCTGCGACAAGAGGTACACACACACTGCTGATACGGTACACACACACTGCTGACACGGTATACACAGACTGATGACACGGTACACACACACTGATGACACGGTACACACAGACTGATGATAATATAACTAGAATGATACTAGACCTAGGATGATACTATAAGGTCACTTTAACTCTACCTACATGTACGTATTACCTCAATTACCTCGACTAACCGGTGACCCCGCACATTGACTCTGTACTGGTACCCACTTTATGTAGCCTCACTATTGCTATTGTTATTTTACTGCTGCTGTTCAATTATTTGTTACTTTTATTTTTTTTATTTTTTTACTTATCTATTTTTTACTTCACACGTTTTTCTTCAGAACTTCTTAAAGCATTGTTGGTTAAGTGCTTGTAAGTCAGAATTTCACTGTAAGGTCTTCGGCGCATGTGACAAATACAATTTGATTTGAAATAGGATGATACTAGAACTACCATGACATTATAACTACGATGATACCAGGATGATACCAGGATGAAACTAGGATGACACTAGAACTAGGATTATACTATAACTAGGATTATACTACAAATAGGATGACACTAGAACTAGGATGATACTAGAACTAGGATGATACTATAACTAGGATTATACTACAAATAGGATGACACTAGAACTAGGATGATACTAGAACTAGGATTATACTATAACTAGGATTATACTACAAATAGGATGACACTAGAACTAGGATGATACTAGGATGATACTAGAACTAGGATGACACTAGAACTAGAACTAGGATGATACTAGAACTAGGATGATACTAGAACTAGGATGATACTAGAACTAGGATGATACTAGAACTAGGATGATACTAGAACTAGGATGATACTAGAACTAGGATGACACTAGAACTAGGATGATACTAGAACTAGGATGATACTAGAACTAGGATGATACTAGAACTAGGATGATACTAGAACTAGGATGATACTAGAAATAGGATGATACTAGAACTAGGATGACACTAGAACAAGGATGACACTAGAACTAGAACTAGGACGATACTAGAACTAGGATGATACTAGAACTAGGATTATACTATAACTAGGATTATACTACAAATAGGATGACACTAGAACTAGGATGATACTAGGATGATACTAGAACTAGGATGACACTAGAACTAGAACTAGGATGATACTAGAACTAGGATGATACTAGAACTAGGATGATACTAGAACTAGGATGATACTAGAACTAGGATGATACTAGAACTAGGATGATACTAGAACTAGGATGATACTAGAAATAGGATGATACTAGAACTAGGATGACACTAGAACAAGGATGATGACAGAACTAGGACGACACAAGAACTAGGATGATGCTAGAACTAGGATGATACAAGAGCTAGCATGATAATTGAACTAGGATGATGCTAGAAATAGAACTAGGATGATACTAGAACTAGGATGATACTAGAACTAGGATGATACTAGAACTAGGATGATACTAGAACTAGGATGATACTAGAACTAGGATGATACTAGAACTAGGATGATACTAGAACTAGGATGATACTAGAACTAGAACTATTTATCACTCCAGTGTTAATCTGCTAAATTGTAATTATTCGCTCCTATGGCCTATTTATTGTCTACCTCCTCATGCCTTTTGCACACACTGTATATAGATTCTCTTTTTTTTTCTTTTTTTTTCCTACTGTGTTATTGACTTGTTTATTGTTTACTCCATGTGTTGTTGTCTGTTCGCACTGCTTTGCTTTATCTTGGCCAGGTCGCAGTTGCAAATGAGAACTTGTTCTCAACTAGCCTACCTGGTTAAATAAAGGTGAAATAAAAAAATAAAAAAAATAAACTAGAACTAGGATGACACTAGAACAATAATGATACTAGAACTAGCATGATACTACGACTAGGATGATGATTGAACTAGTATGACGCTGGAACTAGGATGATACCAGAAATAGGATGATACTAGAACTAGGATGACACTAGAACTAGGATGATACTAGAACTAGGATGATACTGGAACTAGGATGACACTAGATCTAGGATGACACTAGAACTAGGATGATACTAGAACTAGGATGATACTAGAACTAGGATGATACTGGAACTAGGATGACACTAGAACTAGGATGATACTAGAACTAGGATGATACCAGAAATAGGATGATACTAGAACTAGGATGATACTAGAACTAGGATGATACTGGAACTAGGATGACACTAGAACTAGGATGATACTAGAACTAGGATGATACTAGAACTAGGATGATACTAGAACTAGGATGATACCAGAAATAGGATGATACTAGAACTAGGATGATACTAGAACTAGGATGATACTAGAACTAGGATGATACTAGAACTAGGGTGATACTAGGATGACGCTATAACTAGGATGACACTAGAACTAGGATGACACTAGAACTAGGATGATGCTTGAACTAGGATGATACTAGAACTAGGATGATACTGGAACTAGGATGACACTAGATCTAGGATGACACTAGAACTAGGATGATTCTCGAACTAGGATGATACTAGAACTAGGATGATACTGGAACTAGGATGACACTAGATCTAGGATGACACTAGAACTAGGATGACACTAGAACTAGGATGATACTAGGATGATACTATAACTAGGATTATACTAGAACTAGAATGATACTAGAACTAGAATGATACTAGAACTAGGATGACACTAGAACTAGGATGATACTAGAACTAGGATGACACTAGATCTAGGGTCTAGAGTTTTCATGTTCAGGTCCCTATTGCAATATCTTTAGGTGTAATCCTGCTATTGGTCAGTCAATCGTTCTGAACATGTCATTTGACTCTGTGACATCAAATGCTGTCATGTGACTATTTGACATCACATTCTGTCTGTCAGACTGCAAAAAGAGGAGTCTCCCCACAGCCCTCGGTTGTTTGAATGCTCCAATCAGACTGGTCGGTTCAGGATGACAGAGGTGGAGGACTTGGCTCAGGAGGACCTCGACCAGGATGATGTCATGCTGCTGGACACCTGGGAGGAGGTGAGGGGTCAGGGGCTGTGACTATAGTTACCTGGGAGGAGGTGAGGGGTCAGGGATCATGACTATAGTTACCTGGGAGGAGGTGAGGGGTCAGGGATCATGACTATAGTTACCTGGGAGGAGGTGAGGGGTCAGGGGCTGTGACTATAGTTACCTGGGAGGAGGTGAGGGGTCAGGGATCATGACTATAGTTACCTGGGAGGAGGTGAGGGGTCAGGGATCATGACTATAGTTACCTGGGAGGAGGTGAGGGGTCAGGGGCTGTGACTATAGTTACCTGGGAGGAGGTGAGGGGTCAGGGATCATGACTATAGTTACCTGGGAGGAGGTGAGGGGTCAGGGATCATGACTATAGTTACCTGAGAGGAGATGAGGGGTCAGGGATCATGACTATAGTTACCTGGGAGGAGGTGAGGGGTCAGGGATCATGACTATAGTTACCTGGGAGGAGGTGAGGGGTCAGGGATCATGACTATAGTTACCTGGGAGGAGGTGAGGGGTCAGGGATCATGACTATAGTTACCTGGGAGGAGGTGAGGGGTCAGGGATCATGACTATAGTTACCTGGGAGGAGGTGAGGGGTCAGGGATCATGACTATAGTTACCTGGGAGGAGGTGAGGGGTCAGGGGCTGTGACTATAGTTACCTGGGAGGAGGTGAGGGGTCAGGGATCATGACTATAGTTACCTGGGAGGAGGTGAGGGGTCAGGGATCATGACTATAGTTACCTGGGAGGAGGTGAGGGGTCAGGGATCATGACTATAGTTACCTGGGAGGAGGTGAGGGGTCAGGGATCATGACTATAGTTACCTGGGAGGAGGTGAGGGGTCAGGGGCTGTGACTATAGTTACCTGGGAGGAGGTGAGGGGTCAGGGATCATGACTATAGTTACCTGGGAGGAGGTGAGGGGTCAGGGATCATGACTATAGTTACCTGGGAGGAGGTGAGGGGTCAGGGATCATGACTATAGTTACCTGAGAGGAGATGAGGGGTCAGGGATCATGACTATAGTTACCTGGGAGGAGGTGAGGGGTCAGGGATCATGACTATAGTTACCTGGGAGGAGGTGAGGGGTCAGGGATCATGACTATAGTTACCTGGGAGGAGGTGAGGGGTCAGGGATCATGACTATAGTTACCTGGGAGGAGGTGAGGGGTCAGGGATCATGACTATAGTTACCTGAGAGGAGATGAGGGGTCAGGGATCATGACTATAGTTACCTGGGAGGAGGTGAGGGGTCAGGGATCATGACTATAGTTACCTGGGAGGAGGTGAGGGGTCAGGGATCATGACTATAGTTACCTGGGAGGAGGTGAGGGGTCAGGGATCATGACTATAGTTACCTGGGAGGAGGTGAGGGGTCAGGGATCATGACTATAGTTACCTGGGAGGAGGTGAGGGGTCAGGGATCATGACTATAGTTACCTGGGAGGAGGTGAGGGGTCAGGGATCATGACTATAGTTACCTGGGAAGAGGTGAGGGGTCAGGGATCATGACTATAGTTACCTGGGAGGAGGTGAGGGGTCAGGGATCATGACTATAGTTACCTGGGAAGAGGTGAGGGGTCAGGGATCATGACTATAGTTACCTGGGAGGAGGTGAGGGGTCAAGGATCATGACTATAGTTACCTGGGAGGAGGTGAGGGGTCAGGGGCTGTGACTATAGTTACCTGGGAGGAGGTGAGGGGTCAGGGATCATGACTATAGTTACCTGGGAGGAGGTGAAGGGTCAGGGATCATGACTATAGTTACCTGGGAGGAGGTGAGGGGTCAGGGATCATGACTATAGTTACCTGGGAGGAGGTGAAGGGTCAGGGATCATGACTATAGTTACCTGGGAGGAGGTGAGGGGTCAGGGATCATGACTATAGTTACCTGGGAGGAGGTGAAGGGTCAGGGATCATGACTATAGTTACCTGGGAGGAGGTGAGGGGTCAGGGATCATGACTATAGTTACCTGGGAAGAGGTGAGGGGTCAGGGATCATGACTATAGTTACCTGGGAGGAGGTGAGGGGTCAGGGATCATGACTATAGTTACCTGGGAGGAGGTGAGGGGTCAGGGGTCATGACTATAGTTACCTGGGAAGAGGTGAGGGGTCATTGCCACAGTTGCCAGGGTCTTGGGCCCTGGGCTCATTCAAATCCTCTGGTAACATATGATTCCAGTAGTTGATGTTAAAACAGAGATGAAGCGAGTATCATGTAGTTCTCATGTAGAACATAATTCTACATAAAGTTCAGTTCAGGTGAACCATATCATCATTACCACTGAATAACCCTGACTCCATATTTGTCCAATCCCGTCAGATTTTCCTGTGGATTGGCAGGTCTGCCAACGAATATGAGACCAAGGAAGCGTGTAACAGTGCTCTAGAGTACCTGAAGACCCACCCAGCGGGGCGGGACCCTGACACACCCATCATCTCCGTCAAACAGGGCTACGAGCCACTGACGTTCACCGGATGGTTCAACGCATGGGACCCTCACAAGTGGAGCGTGAGTAGAGCTGGGATGCCATACCAGCAGTCACCACTAGAGGGAAAACTGGATGCAATGCTGGAAATGTGACTCGATGTGTTTTATTGAATAACTTCAGCAAAGTGAATTGAATTTATTTGGGGAAGAGGTGGGGACTCGAGTCAATCTGTGTTTGTTAATGTGTTCTGCGCATGTACTTACAGTCAGGTAGAGTTTGAATAAATGTATTTATGATTCTTAACATGAAGATCCCAGACCGGTGATCCGTTACCAAACTGGTGTTAACAGACTGGTGTATCTTCTCTTCTCAACAGGGAGGCTCCTCCTATGAGGAAATGAAACAAAACCTGGGCGATGTTGCATCTATCTCTCAGATTACTGTAGTAAGTGATTCACTAACAAACTCTAGCAATAATGTTACTAACTCAACCAAGTGACAAAAATAACCATTATCCACCTTTTATTGTCATTATGATATAACCAATACAAGCCGTTGCATGCATCAAACATGAAACATGAGAAACATTAATTTACGTATGTTCTAAATCCTCCAATCAGCTTTCACCTGTTAGAGGGGATACCAGCTTTCACCTGTTAGATGGGATACCAGCTTTCACCTGTTAGAGGGGATACCAGATTTCACCTGTTAAAGGGGATATCAGCGTTCACCTGTTAGAGGGGATATCAGCGTTCACCTGTTAGAGGGGATATCAGATTTCACCTGTTAGAGGGGATACCAGATTTCACCTGTTAGAGGGGATATCAGCGTTCACCTGTTAGAGGGGATATCAGATTTCACCTGTTAGAGGGGATACCAGCTTTCACCTGTTAGAGGGGATATCAGCGTTCACCTGTTAGAGGGGATATCAGCGTTCACCTGTTAGAGGGGATATCAGATTTCACCTGTTAGAGGGGATACCAGATTTCACCTGTTAGAGGGGATATCAGCGTTCACCTGTTAGAGGGGATATCAGATTTCACCTGTTAGAGGGGATACCAGCTTTCACCTGTTAGAGGGGATATCAGCTTTCACCTGTTAGAGGGGATGTCAGCTTTCACCTGTTAGAGGGGATACCAGCTTTCACCTGTTAGAGGGGATACCAGCTTTCACCTGTTAGAGGGGATACCAGATTTCACCTGTTAGAGGGGATATCAGCGTTCACCTGTTAGAGGGGATACCAGCTTTCACCTGTTAGAGGGGATATCAGCGTTCACCTGTTAGAGGGGATATCAGCTTTCACCTGTTAGAGGGGATACCAGATTTCACCTGTTAGAGGGGATATCAGCTTTCACCTGTTAGAGGGGATATCAGCTTTCACCTGTTAGAGGGGATACCGGCTTTCACCTGTTAGAGGGGATATCGGCTTTCACCTGTTAGAGGGGATGTCAGCTTTCACCTGTTAGAGGGGATACCAGCTTTCACCTGTTAGAGGGGATACCAGCTTTCACCTGTTAGAGGGGATACCAGATTTCACCTGTTAGAGGGGATATCAGCGTTCACCTGTTAGAGGGGATACCAGCTTTCACCTGTTAGAGGGGATATCAGCGTTCACCTGTTAGAGGGGATATCAGCTTTCACCTGTTAGAGGGGATACCAGATTTCACCTGTTAGAGGGGATATCAGCTTTCACCTGTTAGAGGGGATATCAGCTTTCACCTGTTAGAGGGGATATCAGCTTTCACCTGTTAGAGGGGATATCGGCTTTCACCTGTTAGATGGGATATCAGCTTTCACCTGTTAGAGGGGATACCAGCTTTCACCTGTTAGAGGGGATACCAGCTTTCACCTGTTAGAGGGGATACCAGCTTTCACCTGTTAGAGGGGATACCAGCTTTCACCTGTTAGAGGGGATACCAGCTTTCACCTGTTAGAGGGGATACCAGCTTTCACCTGTTAGAGGGGATACCAGCTTTCACCTGTTAGAGGGGATACCAGCTTTCACCTGTTAGAGGGGATACCAGCTTTCACCTGTTAGAGGGGATATCAGCTTTCACCTGTTAGATGGGATATCAGCTTTCACCTGTTAGAGGGGATACCAGCTTTCACCTGTTAGAGGGGATACCAGCTTTCACCTGTTAGAGGGGATACCAGCTTTCACCTGTTAGAGGGGATATCAGCGTTCACCTGTTAGAGGGGATACCAGCTTTCACCTGTTAGAGGGGATACCAGCTTTCACCTGTTAGAGGGGATACCAGCTTTCACCTGTTAGAGGGGATGTCAGCTTTCACCTGTTAGAGGGGATACCAGCTTTCCCCTGTTAGAGGGGATACCAGCTTTCACCTGTTAGAGGGGATGTCAGCTTTCCCCTGTTAGAGGGGATACCAGCTTTCACCTGTTAGAGGGGATATCAGCGTTCACCTGTTAGAGGGGATACCAGCTTTCACCTGTTAGAGGGGATATCAGCTTTCCCCTGTTAGAGGGGATACCAGCTTTCACCTGTTAGAGGGGATACCAGCTTTCACCTGTTAGAGGGGATACCAGCTTTCACCTGTTAGAGGGGATACCAGCTTTCACCTGTTAGAGGGGATACCAGCTTTCACCTGTTAGAGGAGTTACCAGCTTTCACCTGTTAGAGGGGATACCAGCTTTCACCTGTTAGAGGGGATACCAGCTTTCACCTGTTAGAGGGGATACCAGCTTTCACCTGTTAGAGGGGATACCAGCTTTCACCTGTTAGAGGGGATACCAGCTTTCCCCTGTTAGAGGGGATACCAGCTTTCACCTGTTAGAGGGGATACCAGCTTTCACCTGTTAGATGGGATATCAGCTTTCACCTGTTAGAGGGGATACCAGCTTTCACCTGTTAGAGGGGATACCAGCTTTCACCTGTTAGATGGGATATCAGCTTTCACCTGTTAGAGGGGATACCAGCTTTCACCTGTTAGAGGGGATACCAGCTTTCACCTGTTAGAGGGGATACCAGCTTTCACCTGTTAGAGGGGATATCAGCATTCACCTGTTAGAGGGGATACCAGCTTTCACCTGTTAGAGGGGATACCAGCTTTCACCTGTTAGAGGGGATACCAGCTTTCACCTGTTAGAGGGGATATCAGCTTTCACCTGTTAGAGGGGATACCAGCGTTCACCTGTTAGAGGGGATACCAGCTTTCACCTGTTAGATGGGATACCAGCTTTCACCTGTTAGAGGGGATACCAGCTTTCACCTGTTAGAGGAGATACCAGCTTTCACCTGTTAGAGGGGATACCAGCTTTCACCTGTTAGAGGGGATATCAGCTTTCACCTGTTAGAGGAGATACCAGCTTTCACCTGTTAGAGGGGAAACCAGCTTTCACCTGTTAGAGGGGATACCAGCTTTCACCTGTTAGAGGGGATACCAGCTTTCACCTGTTAGAGGGGATACCAGCTTTCACCTGTTAGAGGGGATACCAGCTTTCACCTGTTAGAGGGGATACCAGCTTTCACCTGTTAGAGGGGATACCAGCTTTCACCTGTTAGAGGGGATACCAGCTTTCACCTGTTAGAGGGGATACCAGCTTTCACCTGTTAGAGGGGATACCAGCTTTCACCTGTTAGAGGGGATACCAGCTTTCCCCTGTTAGAGGGGATACCAGCTTTCACCTGTTAGAGGGGATACCAGCTTTCACCTGTTAGATGGGATATCAGCTTTCACCTGTTAGAGGGGATACCAGCTTTCACCTGTTAGAGGGGATACCAGCTTTCACCTGTTAGATGGGATATCAGCTTTCACCTGTTAGAGGGGATACCAGCTTTCACCTGTTAGAGGGGATACCAGCTTTCACCTGTTAGAGGGGATATCAGCTTTCACCTGTTAGAGGAGATACCAGCTTTCACCTGTTAGAGGGGAAACCAGCTTTCACCTGTTAGAGGGGATACCAGCTTTCACCTGTTAGAGGGGATACCAGCTTTCACCTGTTAGAGGGGATACCAGCTTTCACCTGTTAGAGGGGATACCAGCTTTCACCTGTTAGAGGGGATACCAGCTTTCACCTGTTAGAGGGGATACCAGCTTTCACCTGTTAGAGGGGATACCAGCTTTCACCTGTTAGAGGGGATACCAGCTTTCACCTGTTAGAGGGGATACCAGCTTTCACCTGTTAGAGGGGATACCAGCTTTCCCCTGTTAGAGGGGATACCAGCTTTCACCTGTTAGAGGGGATACCAGCTTTCACCTGTTAGATGGGATATCAGCTTTCACCTGTTAGAGGGGATACCAGCTTTCACCTGTTAGAGGGGATACCAGCTTTCACCTGTTAGATGGGATATCAGCTTTCACCTGTTAGAGGGGATACCAGCTTTCACCTGTTAGAGGGGATACCAGCTTTCACCTGTTAGAGGGGATACCAGCTTTCACCTGTTAGAGGGGATATCAGCGTTCACCAGTTAGAGGGGATACCAGCTTTCACCTGTTAGAGGGGATACCAGCTTTCACCTGTTAGAGGGGATACCAGCTTTCACCTGTTAGAGGGGATATCAGCTTTCACCTGTTAGAGGGGATACCAGCGTTCACCTGTTAGAGGGGATACCAGCTTTCACCTGTTAGAGGGGATACCAGCTTTCACCTGTTAGATGGGATACCAGCTTTCACCTGTTAGAGGGGATACCAGCTTTCACCTGTTAGAGGAGATACCAGCTTTCACCTGTTAGAGGGGATACCAGCTTTCACCTGTTAGAGGGGATACCAGCTTTCACCTGTAAGAGGGGATACCAGCTTTCACCTGTTAGAGGGGATACCAGCTTTCACCTGTTAGAGGGGATACCAGCTTTCACCTGTTAGAGGGGATACCAGCTTTCACCTGTTAGAGGGGATACCAGCTTTCACCTGTTAGAGGGGATACCAGCTTTCACCTGTTAGATTGGATACCAGCTTTCACCTGTTAGAGGGGATACCAGCTTTCACCTGTTAAAGGGGATACCAGCTTTCACCTGTTAGAGGGGATACCAGCTTTCACCTGTTAGAGGGGATACCAGCTTTCACCTGTTAGAGGGGATACCAGCTTTCACCTGTTAGAGGGGATACCAGCTTTCACCTGTTAGAGGGGATATCAGCTTTCACCTGTTAGAGGGGATACCAGCTTTCACCTGTTAGAGGGGATACCAGCTTTCACCTGTTAGAGGGGATACCAGCTTTCACCTGTTAGAGGGGATACCAGCTTTCACCTGTTAGAGGGGATACCAGCTTTCCCCTGTTAGAGGGGATATCAGCTTTCACCTGTTAGAGGGGATACCAGCTTTCACCTGTTAGAGGGGATACCAGCTTTCACCTGTTAGAGGGGATACCAGCTTTCACCTGTTAGAGGGGATACCAGCTTTCACCTGTTAGAGGGGATACCAGCTTTCACCTGTTAGAGGGGATACCAGCTTTCACCTGTTAGAGGGGATACCAGCTTTCACCTGTTAGAGGGGATACCAGCTTTCACCTGTTAGAGGGGATACCAGCGTTCACCTGTTAGAGGGGATACCAGCTTTCACCTGTTAGAGGGGATACCAGCTTTCACCTGTTAGAGGGGATACCAGCTTTCACCTGTTAGAGGGGATACCAGCTTTCACCTGTTAGAGGGGATACCAGCGTTCACCTGTTAGAGGGGATATCAGCGTTCACCTGTTAGAGGGGATACCAGCTTTCACCTGTTAGAGGGGATATCAGCTTTCACCTGTTAGAGGGGATACCAGCTTTCACCTGTTAGAGGGGATACCAGCTTTCACCTGTTAGAGGGGATACCAGCTTTCACCTGTTAGAGGGGATACCAGCTTTCACCTGTTAGAGGGGATACCAGCTTTCACCTGTTAGAGGGGATATCAGCTTTCACCTGTTAGAGGGGATACCAGCGTTCCCCTGTTAGAGGGGATACCAGCTTTCACCTGTTAGAGGGGATACCAGCTTTCACCTGTTAGAGGGGATATCAGCTTTCACCTGTTAGAGGGGATACCAGCTTTCACCTGTTAGAGGGGATACCAGCGTTCACCTGTTAGAGGGGATATCAGCGTTCACCTGTTAGAGGGGATACCAGCTTTCACCTGTTAGAGGGGATACCAGCTTTCACCTGTTAGAGGGGATATCAGCTTTCACCTGTTAGAGGTGATACCAGCTTTCACCTGTTAGAGGGGATACCAGCTTTCACCTGTTAGAGGGGATACCAGCTTTCACCTGTTAGAGGGGATACCAGCTTTCACCTGTTAGAGGGGATACCAGCTTTCACCTGTTAGAGGGGATATCAGCTTTCACCTGTTAGAGGGGATACCAGCGTTCCCCTGTTAGAGGGGATACCAGCTTTCACCTGTTAGAGGGGATACCAGCTTTCACCTGTTAGAGGGGATATCAGCTTTCACCTGTTAGAGGGGATACCAGCTTTCACCTGTTAGAGGGGATACCAGCTTTCACCTGTTAGAGGGGATACCAGCTTTCACCTGTTAGAGGGGATATCAGCTTTCCCCTGTTAGAGGGGATATCAGCTTTCACCTGTTAGAGGGGATATCAGCTTTCACCTGTTAGAGGGGATACCAGCTTTCACCTGTTAGAGGGGATATCAGCTTTCCCCTGTTAGAGGGGATATCAGCTTTCACCTGTTATAGGGGATACCAGCGTTCCCCTGTTAGAGGGGATACCAGCTTTCACCTGTTAGAGGGGATACCAGTATCTAAATGTCACTCATCCTCTTGTTACATGTAGGACCTGAACAACACAGAGCTGAGTAAGGGTTCTGCTGGGGGGAGTGGATACAGTGCTCCAGGAGGCCCAGCCCAGTTCAGCTCTCCACCATCCTACAAGCTCCACCGTGGGACAGGAGGGGGCTCCTGTGGCCCTTCCAGCCCAGCCACCCCTGGAGGTCAGGACTGCCTGTCCCCCACCCTGTCCTCCCCCGCCCTGGGCCCCTCCATCACCCTGGCCCCCTCCACCACCCTGGCCCCCTCCACCACCCCAGCCCCCAGGACTGGAGAGTACCTGGGTCCTGAGCTTCTGCTCAACAAGAGCCCCACGGAGCTGCCAAAGGGAGTGGACCCTAATAGGAGAGAGGTGATGATGCTATTATAAAATACTACTGCTGAAACTGTATTGTACAGCAGTTTAAATGGTCATATTTTCGTTGTTTATTATTTGGACAAATCAGGATTGGGAAAAGGTGGTTCTTAAACTGGTTTGGGAATTTTCAAGCGCGCGTGCCGATTATAAATGGTTTCCACAGCACACAAAGTCAAAATTGGATATGTCGTTAAAATTCAGGATATCAAAAAATGTAATTATTGTCCATGATAAACATGAGTGAAATTAGAGGAGGGGGTTGGCCTAGAGTTTCCATTTGTGAGGGAGGAGACTTTTGCACGAAGGTAATCAAAATTGTTAATGGTATTCCCCCCAGAAGTAAAACAGGAAATGACAAACTTTCTCGAAATACTTTTACTTCTGGGGAACCGAGATTGGTTTTATGGTGGTGAACTGACAGCAGGGGTCAGCAGGGGCCAGCAGGGGCCAGCAGGGGTCAGCAGGGGTCAGCAGGGGTCAGCAGGGGCCAGCAGGGGTCAGCAGGGGTCAGCAGGGGCCAGCAGGGGTCAGCAGGGGTCAGCAGGGGCCAGCAGGGGTCAGCAGGGGTCAGCAGGGGTCAGTAGGGGTCAGCATAACACATGAAGTACGTCTCTCTCTCTCGCTCTAAAATCAAGGGCTTTATTGGCAGGGGAAACATGTGTTAACATTGCCAAAGCAAGTGAAGTAGATTATAAACAAAAGTGAAATAAACAATATAAATGTACAGTAAACATTAAACTCACAGAAGTTCCAAAAGAATAAAGACATTTTAAATGTCATATTATGTCTATATAGAGGTGTTGTAACGATTGTGCAAAAAATATCTCTCTCTCTCTCTCTCTCTCTCTCTCTCTCTCTCTCTCTGTCTCTGTCTCTCTCTCTCTCTCTCTCTCTCTCTCTCTCTGTCTTGCTCTCTCTCTCTCTCTCTCTCTGTCTTTCTCTCTCTCTCTCTCTCTCTCTTTCTCTCTCTCTCTCTCTCTCTCTCTCTCTCTCTCTCTCTTTCTTTCTCTCTCTCTCTCTCTCTCTCTCTCTCTCTCTCTCTCCGTTCTCAGGACTATCTCTCTGATGTGGATCTGGAGAACCTGCTGGGTTGTTCTCGGTCCGGTTTCCAGCGGCTGCCCAAGTGGCGTCAGAACGACCTGAAGAAGAAGGCAGGGCTGTTCTAAGTGGGCAGTCAGTCGGGATGACATCGGAACATAGCTTATTAGAGTTGAAAATGTTCCTTGATTGTGTTCAAGTTGTTTTCAAGTCGAGAGAGAATGTTTTTTTTTAATAGTTTTTCAACAGAACAGTGTAGAAGTGGCAGCAACATGCTGAACTGAAGACCTCGAACAGAGACACTGTGCTGTGAGAACAACTCAAAACAAAGGAACCTTTCACATCCAGGTCAAAGGTGGATGATGCACTGTGTAAAAGTGTACTTCATACAGCATTCAGCTGAATTTGTGCTATGCTTGATTAAAACAAAAAGACATTTAAAAAATACATTATTTATTGAACAATTGAACAAAACTATGCCCAGTCCTTCATTGATATGTTCTACCAGCAGAACAGAATAAAGAGTCATTTTTAACATTGATTCGAGGAACACGTCTTTATTTTTTTAAATCTTATGATCAGTTGCTATATTTTAATGTTTTGTTATATTTTCTCTACATTTCAAAGATGAGTTATGATTTTAAAACAGATTTTTGAATGTATTTTCTAACGATCAAACATAATGAACAAACCCTCTCAAAATCACCTAATCATCTAATTATCATGAAGCCTGTCACCAGATATCTAATAATCAAACAATATGCAATCAAATATATGTTTCAAATTATTCTCTCAAGAGTTTGTGTAAATGCAGTCGGGTGAAAAACGAAATAAAGAAATATTACAATTTACAATGCCTTTGGAAATTATTCAGACCCCTTGACTTTTTCCACATTTTGTTACGTTACAGCCTTATTCTAAAATGGATTAAATAAATACAAATCCTCAGCAATCTACACACAATACCCCGTAATGACAAAGTAAAAACAGTTTTTTCTTTTTTTTTGCTATGAGACTGTACATTGAGCTCAGATGCATCCTGTTTCCATTGATGATTCTTGAGATGTTTCTACAACTTGATTGGAGTCCACCTGTTCGACATGATTTGGAAAGGCACACACCTGTCTATATAAGGTCCCACAGTTGACAGAGCATGTCAGAGCAAAAACCAAGCCATGAGGTCGAAGGAATTGACCGTAGAGCTCCGAGACAGGGTTGTGTCCAGGCTTCTCTTAATATCAGCTGTTCATCTAACACTCTTCTCTTAATATCAGACTCCAACCCCTTTGATGCATGGAACAGATGTGGCTTGAGCTGTGTCTACATAAGGGTGCTAATTTTAAAAAGCTCACAAAAGCGCTGACAAAGGCCTTGAGGCCGATACATAAAGCTTAATAAAGAGTAGTGATACTAGCAAGAGCAGTATGCGGTGTGGTGGTTCATTTCTTTAAAATAAGGAGAGACACACTTATCACACAAATCAGAGTCATACTTAAACGACATATTTAATAATAAGAGCTTTGCAATAGCAATGACTCAACAATTCACCATTTTCTAATGATCCGTTGAGAGTGGCAACACAAAGGTCTTTTATTACCAAGATACACCCCTTTCAACCTACATGACGAACAACAGATACGTAGAATGGGTCACAAGGTTAAGATCTGTATGAAAGATATCTATAATACATAGCAAACAGCATCTGCTGTGTCAACAGTTTTCATTGTGTAGACCAGTGTCTGGCCCTCCTACTCCAAACTGGAACCGTCTCTTCCTGGTACGGTATAGAACAGAAACATTAACTCATGCTCTGAAATGCTCTTTAGGTTTTATCACAGAAAGACATCATAAATCTCCAATCAGTGTTATCTCCCAGAGGCCCATCCTCTGTAGAAAACACACACAATAGTTAACAGATTCTATTCTGTTGAATAAAACAACCATTATAATGCAATACGAGCACTATAACATAATCTTGCAATTACCCTGACAGCGGGTTTCTCCCTTTTCCTCATCTTGTTCAACTGTTACCATGCACCTGCAACAAAGATAGCTCAGATCGCGCAAATGCCTTTTGAATTTTGAATTACAGTTTTTACAGCTACAGTTTTCACTCTGCACTCTGAAATATTGCAAGTAAACACGAAAAGGAAAGGGAAGTTGTGGCGGATGAATCAGAATTAGTTAGGTAACATAGATAATTCAGATGTCTTATCTGCATAATATGCTTATATGATATGCTTGTTATTTGAATGTATCCCTTCGGTCTCTGGTGTTGACAGTTGCACTTCCTCCCTCAGCTGGGGCTCAGTCACCTGGGGCCCAGAGAGGTGAGAGGTCAGGCTTGTCTTTCACATGTCCCTGGTGCTATGCAGAATATCAGAAAGAGAAGAGGACAGGAGGGAACATTGTCTTCATATGTGTGTCTTTACCTATTCTAAACCACGTGAAGCGATGATGTGATTAATGGGGAACCAATTACTTGTCTCCACAATGTCTGTGAGCCAGTCACTCCCTCCTTTGGCCTTGGGGGAGATATGGTCTGAGAAAAGATGTGTGGGGTAGTGCCTGGAACCACTATGTCATCTCTGATGTTGCACCTATCCTGGAATAGTGTATGACCTAGAGGCTCACTCCCCTCAGTGAGCTTGTCCAGGAGTGGGGTCAAGAAGGGGTTTTACTTGAGATGGGGGTATCTGGAGTTGACAATTGATTTATGCCATTGGATGAGTTGGTGTTTCTGTGCTATGAAGTACCAGGAACGAGATCGGAGCCTCGTCTTAGGGGCCAGACTCAACAATAAGAACAGTATTCATAGCAAATGCTATCTGTCTGCGGGATACTCCTTTCTCATTTATCAAGTTTCACCTTGTGACCCATTCCATACATCTGTTGTTTGTCATGAAGACTAAAAGGGAGTATGTTTTCTATATAAGGGGTGAAACGGGGTGAAATCCTCAACAAATGTTTTTATTATTATTTAATGCTAATAATTGTTGAACATGTGTCGAAGAAGTAAAAGACACTGAAGTTAAGATCAGCGAACATGAGGTGAAGGAGATTCTAGGCCCAAATTTTACAGTCACTCAATCAACCAGTCCATTGGGAAATACAGAGACTTCCTACAAGCTACATCAAGAAATATCAGCGAAACACAGAGGACAACCAGCTCAACAAGGTCTACACGTGGGAAGGCCCAAGGACGGGAGCGCTGAGAGGCCGACGTAGGGACGACCACTGATCGGGGGACGCAGATACGCAGCAGCTGGAGGACATGGAAACGCAGACACAGACGCATCCACTGAGAGCGAATTCCCTAAAGACAGCGACTCCAGCTACCATCACATACAGACTGTTTTTTAGCCCGGAAGCAGCACAACAAGGCTCAACGATGTAGGAGAGGCAAGCGGTCAAAGAGGACGCAAGGAACACAGGCCGTGGACACGGAGAGGCAAGCGGTCAAAGAGGGGCCAGGGACACAGGCCGCGGATATGGAGAGGCAAGCGGTCAAAGAGGGGACCATGAACACAGGCCGTGGACACGGAGTTGCAAGCGGTCAAAGAGGGGCCAGGGACACAGGCCGCGGACACGGAGAGGCAAGCGGTCAAAGAGGGGACCAGGGACACAGGCCGCGGACACGGAGAGGCAAGCGGTCAAAGAGGGGACCAGGGACACAGGCCGCGGACACGGAGAGGCAAGCGGTCAAAGAGGGGACCAGGGACACAGGCCGCGGACACGGAGAGGCAAGCGGTCAAAGAGGGGACCAGGGACACAGGCCGCGGACACGGAGAGGCAAGCGGTCAAAGAGGGGACCAGGGACACAGGCCGCGGACACGGAGAGGCAAGCGGTCAAAGAGGGGACCAGGGACACAGGCCGCGGACACGGAGAGGCAAGCGGTCAAAGAGGGGACCAGGGACACAGGCCGCGGACACGGAGAGGCAAGCGGTCAAAGAGGGGACCAGGGACACAGGCCGCGGACACGGAGAGGCAAGCGGTCAAAGAGGGGACCAGGGACACAGGCCGCGGACACGGAGAGGCAAGCGGTCAAAGAGGGGACCAGGGACACAGGCCGCGGACACGGAGAGGCAAGCGGTCAAAGAGGGGACCAGGGACACAGGCCGCGGACACGGAGAGGCAAGCGGTCAAAGAGGGGACCAGGGACACAGGCCGCGGACACGGAGAGGCAAGCGGTCAAAGAGGGGACCAGGGACACAGGCCGCGGACACGGAGAGGCAAGCGGTCAAAGAGGGGACCAGGGACACAGGCCGCGGACACGGAGAGGCAAGCGGTCAAAGAGGGGTCCAGGGACACAGGCCGCGGACACGGAGAGGCAAGCGATCAAAGAGGGGACCAGGGACACAGGCCGCGGACACGGAGAGGCAAGCGGTCAAAGAGGGGACCAGGGACACAAGCCGCGGACACGGAGAGGCAAGCGGTCAAAGAGGGGACCAGGGACACAGGCCGCGGACACGGAGAGGCAAGCGGTCAAAGAGGGGACCAGGGACACAGGCCGCGGACACGGAGAGGCAAGCGGTCAAAGAGGGGACCAGGGACACAGGCCGCGGACACGGAGAGGCAAGCGGTCAAAGAGGGGACCAGGGACACAGGCCGCGGACACGGAGAGGCAAGCGGTCAAAGAGGGGACCAGGGACACAGGCCGCGGACACGGAGAGGCAAGCGGTCAAAGAGGGGACCAGGGACACAGGCCGCGGACACGGAGAGGCAAGCGGTCAAAGAGGGGACCAGGGACACAGGCAGCGGACACGGAGCTACAGCAGGATGCGGTAATTCATCTCTCCAAAAATTTGCTCACTGTCGCACAAGTCTGTCTTTTCTAACTTCTCTGTGCTACGGGATCATTTTCCTATACAACCGCTGAATTGCATGCGCAAAACATTACTAAAAATATTTATAATCATGCAATCACAAGTGAAATATACCAAAACACAGTTTAGCTTGTTGTTAATCCACCTATCGTGTCAGATTTTGAAAATATGCTTTGCAGCGAAAGCAATCCAAGCTTTTGTGAGTGTATCAATCAATGCTACAACAACCAGCCCCAAATTAGCATGGTCACGAAAGTCAGAAAAGCAATAAAATGAATCGCTTACCTTTGATAATCTTTGGATGTTTGCACTCACGAGACTCCCAGTTACACAATAAATGTTCTTTTTGTTCGATAAATATTACTTTTATAACAAAAAAACGCCATTTGGGTTGCGCGTTATGTTCAGAAAACCAAAGCCTCGTTCCGTTCGACGAAAATTCCAAAAAGTATCCGTAATGTTCGTAGAAACATGTCAAATGTTTTTTATAATCAATCCTCAGGTTGTTTTTAACAAACATAATCGATAATATTTCAACCGGACCGTAACCTATTCAATAAAAGAGAGAAAGAAAATGGAGAGCTACCCCTCTCGCGCGCAGGAACTAATCAAAGGACACCTGACTACTTTTGAAAAATCTCGCTCATTTTTCAAAATAAAAGCCTGAAACTATGTCTAAAGCCTGGTCACAGCCTGAGGAAGCCATTGGAAAATGATTCTGGTTGATACCCCTTTAAATGGAAGAAAGACAGGCAAGGAAACACAGATAAAAAAATAAAAAAATCACTTCTGGGTTAGATTTTCTCAGGTTTTCGCCTGCAGAATCAGTTTTGTTATACACACAGACAATATTTTGACAGTTTTGAAAACTTTGGAGTGTTTTCTATCCTAATCTGTAAATTATTTGCATATTCTACGATGTGGACCTGAGAAATAGTCCGTTTACCTTGGGAACGTTATTTAAAAAAAATAAAAAATAATCTGACCCCTAGCGTCAAGAGGCTAATAAGGAGGGACGGGAAGGTGGAAAATAGTTTCCTAGGTTTAGAGGCAGAAGCTTGACATTTAGAGTGGTAGAAAGTGGCTTTAGCAGCGGATACAGAGAAAGAGAAGGTAAAGAGGAGGGAGTGAAAGGATGATAGGTCCTCCGGAAGTTTAGTTTTCCTCCATTTTCGCTCAGCTGCCTGCAGCTCTGTTCTGTAAGCTCGCAATGAGTCACTCAGCCATGGAGCAGGAGGGGAGGGCCGAGCCGGCCGGGAGGAAAGGGGACAGTGAGAATTATAGGATGCAGAAACGGAGGAGAGTCGAAGAGGCAGAATCAGGAGACAGGAGACAGAAGGACTTAGCAGGAGAGAGAGAAAGCGAGAGAGAGAGAGAGAGAGAGAGAGAGAGAGAGAAAGAGAGAAAGAGAGAGAGAGAGAGAGAGAGAGAGAGAGAGAGAGAGAGAGAGAGAGAGAGAGAGAGAGAGAGAGAGAGAGAGAGAGAGAGAGAGAGAGAGAGAGAGAGAGAGAGAGAGAGAGAGAGAAAGAGAGAGAGAGAGAGAGAGAGAGAGAGAGAGAGAGAGAGAGAGAGAGAGAGAGAGAGAGAGAGAAGGTTGCGACAGCACATGACCATCTGGGTAGAGGCTGAGTGGCTAGGGTTGGAGGAAAGGGAGAGAGACAAGGAAACAAAGTAGTGATTGGAGACCTGGAAGGCGGTTGCAGTGAGATGAGTAGATGAACAGCCTCTAGTAAAGATGAGTTCCTGTTGTCTGCCTTGTGAGTTGGAGGGGATTGAGAACGGGTGAGGTCAAAAGAGGCAAGGAGGGGAAAGAAGAAATTAATCGAAGGCAGACGTCAGAAGTTGAAGTTCCCAAGTAGGAAGAGTGGTGAGCCATCAGCAGGCAATGATTATCATGTAATATAGACGTGTGCTGACAAAGTATTCGTAATTTGTCCAATGCTGTTTATTTTGTCGATTGATAGCAGAATAATAATTTTAAACATAAAAAATAAAAAACATTGTCATTTTGCAACAAAAGCACATTTTATAAAGACACACAATGCTGTTTGTACAATTGAACGATACTGTTTTCTTTGTTTGACGAGACAAAGAGGGTTAAAGTAACATGTAATAATAGCAGAATGCAACGTGTCATGCTATCAGTTAGGAAGCAAAATATTCTGTCTCATAAAACAAACAACAGATAAACTTTAAGAATGTTTTAGTCATATTGTTTTTAAGGCATCACGTATGCTTTACTTAAAAGAATGGCCAGTTACGTTACAATCCATAGATAGTTTTGTCTATTCCCTGTAGTCTCTGATTAAAAAGCACTAGTAGACGTCAGTAATATTTCTAAAGCTTTTGAAATCACCTCAACGCATGACTGGAGGAATGATAACTACCCTCTATAGGACCAGCAACGTACTAACTACCCTCTATAGGACCAGCAACGTACTAACTACACTCTATAGGACCAGCAACACACTAACTACCCTCTATAGGACCAGCAACACACTAACTACCCTCTATAGGACCAGAAACACACTAACTACCCTCTATAGAACCAGCAACACACTAACTACCCTCTATAGGACCAGCAACACACTAACTACCCTCTATAGGACCAGAAACACACTAACTACCCTCTATAGGACCAGCAACACACTAACTACCCTCTATAGGACCAGCAACACACTAACTACCCTCTATAGGACCAGAAACACACTAACTACCCTCTATAGGACCAGCAACACACTAACTACCCTCTATAGGACCAGAAACACACTAACTACCCTCTATAGGACCAGCAACACACTAACTACCCTCTATAGGACCAGCAACACACTAACTACCCTCTATAGGACCAGCAACACACTAACTACCCTCTATAGGACCAGCATAATACTATCTACCCTCTATAGGACCAGCAACGTACTAACTACCCTCTATAGGACCAGCAACGTACTAACTACCCTCTATAGGACCAGCAACACACTAACTACCCTCTATAGGACCAGCAACACACTAACTACCCTCTATAGGACCAGCAACACACTAACTACCCTCTATAGGACCAGCAACACACTAACTACCCTCTATAGGACCAGCAACACACTAACTACCCTCTATAGGACCAGCAACACACTAACTACCCTCTATAGGACC
This sequence comes from Salvelinus alpinus, assembly GCF_045679555.1. Lineage (NCBI taxonomy): Eukaryota > Metazoa > Chordata > Actinopteri > Salmoniformes > Salmonidae > Salvelinus > Salvelinus alpinus. The sequence continues at coordinate 4,590,857 of NC_092095.1, forward strand.
AGCAACACACTAACTACCCTCTATAGGACCAGCACCATACTAACTACTCTCTATAGGACCAGCAACATACTAACTACTCTCTATAGGACCAGCAACATACTAACTACTCTCTATAGGACCAGCAACATACTAACTACCCTCTATAGGACCAGCAACACACTAACTACCCTCTATAGGACCAGCAACATACTAACTACCCTCTATAGGACCAGCAACACACTAACTACTCTCAATAGGACCAGCAACACACTAACTACCCTCTATAGGACCAGCAACACACTAACTACCCTCTATAGGACCAGCAATGTACTAACTACTCTCTATAGGACCAGCAACATACTAACTACCCTCTATAGGACCAGCAACACACTAACTACTCTCTATAGGACCAGCAATGTACTAACTACCATCTATAGGACCAGCAACATACTAACTACCCTCTATAGGACCAGCAACGCACTAACTACCCTCTATAGGACCAGCAACACACTAACTACCCTCTATAGGACCAGCAACACACTAACTACCCTCTATAGGACCAGCAACACACTAACTACCCTCTATAGGACCAGCAACACACTAACTACCCTCTATAGGACCAGCAACACACTAACTACCCTCTATAGGACCAGCAACACACTAACTACCCTCTATAGGACCAGCAACACACTAACTACCCTCTATAGGACCAGCAACATACTAACTACCCTCTATAGGACCAGCAACACACTAACTACTCTCTATAGGACCAGCAACACACTAACTACCCTCTATAGGACCAGCAACACACTAACTACCCTCTATAGGACCAGCAATGTACTAACTACTCTCTATAGGACCAGCAACATACTAACTACCCTCTATAGGACCAGCAACACACTAACTACTCTCTATAGGACCAGCAATGTACTAACTACCATCTATAGGACCAGCAACATACTAACTACTCTCTATAGTACCAGCAACACACTAACTACTCTCTATAGGACCAGCAACATACTAACTACTCTCTATAGGACCAGCAACATACTAACTACCCTCTATAGGACCAGCAACACACTAACTACTCTCTATAGGACCAGCAACATACTAACTACCCTCTATAGGACCAGCAACACACTAACTACTCTCTATAGGACCAGCAAAATACTAACTACCCTCTATAGGACCAGCAACACACTAACTACCCTCTATAGGACCAGAAACACACTAACTACCCTCTATAGTACCAGCAACACACTAACTACTCTCTATAGGACCAGCAAAATACTAACTACCCTCTATAGGACCAGCAACACACTAACTACCCTCTATAGGACCAGCAACACACTAACTACCCTCTATAGGACCAGCAACACACTAACTACCCTCTATAGGACCAGCAACATACTAACTACTCTCTTTAGGACCAGCAACAAACTAACTACTCTCTATAGGATCCTTTACTTGCTTGTATCATTCACATACAATACTTTTAAAAAGCAACTTAGCATGTCAGACCCACCCACCGCGTTGATGCAAAAACACACGTTTTCAGGGGTCCATGTGGTGTGGGAGGAGTTAGTTTGATGTGGGAGGGGTCCGTGTGGTGTGGGAGGAGTTAGTTTGATGTGGCAGTAGTCCTTTTGGTGTGAGAAGAGACATTACAATGTCGGAGGAGTCCTTGTGGTGTGGGAGGAGTCTGTGATGTGTGGGAGGAGTCAGTCGTATGTGGGAGGAGTTTGTTTGATGTGGGAGGGGTCCGTGTGAAGTGGGCGGGGTCTATTTGGCGTCCAGCAGCATGAGGTGAACAAACAAGCCTGCGGAGGGGATGACATCACCATGCTTGGTGAGCAGAGGGACGTGGCGGTAACCTGGGAAACAGGACGTGAGGATTGAGTAAGTCAGCAATAAATAAGAGAGAGAAAGATGGAGGGGGGTGAGAGAGAGAGAGAGAGATATTACCGTTCTGTAGACTGGTGAGTGGCAGGCAGTACTGTCCAATTAGGTCGTTCTGTGAGGTGGAGTCATAGTCTTCGACCAGGAAGCGGACCAGGGCCAGCTCTGGTACCTTGATGTCAAACTGGAACGTCTCATTCCACATGGGGTTAAAACCTGCAGAGAGGAACATCGTTCCACATGGGGTTTTAAAACCTGCAGAGAGGAACATCGTTCCACATTTAACCTGGTGAGAGGAACATCGTTCCACATATAACCTGGTGAGAGGAACATCGTTCCACATATAACCTGGTGAGAGGAACATCGTTCCACATTTAACCTGCAGAGAGGAACATCGTTCCACATTTAACCTGGTGAGAGGAACATCGTTCCACATATAACCTGGTGAGAGGAACATCGTTCCACATTTAACCTGGTGAGAGGAACATCGTTCCACATTTAACCTGGTGAGAGGAACATCGTTCCACATTTAACCTGGTGAGAGGAACATCGTTCCACATGGGGTAAAAACCTGCAGTGTGTGTGTGTGTGTGTGTGTGTGTGTGTGTGTGTTTGGTGTGCCTGTGTGTGTCTCACCGTTGTTCTCGATGGAGCGTGTCTCCTTTCTGCACGTGTCAGCTGGAACACCATAGATCTCCACTTTAACCAGCGGGTCAACGATGGATTTACACTTGTCATTGTTTAACTTAGGCAGTTGCTGGGCTGAGATCACCTGTAGTCGCACACACACACACACACACACACACACACACACACACACACACACACACACACACACACACACACACACACACACACACACACACACACACACACACACACACACACACACACACACTTGAGGTCTAAGCAGCATTGATTTGATGTTCTGTAGTGCAGTACACAAGCTAATGAACCACATCTCAACTCTCAATTCAATCAGGTATCTTATCGTTTGACACACAATTCATCTGTTACTAAAAAACCTTCTGATAAAAGTTCAATAGGAGTCATGTGGGTAACAACACGAAAACCACTTGTTCAATAAGAAGCAACAATAAAACCAGTTGTTTAATAGGAAGCAACAATAAAACCACTTGTTTAATAGGAAGCAACAATAAAACCACTTGTTCAATAGGAAGCAACAATACAACCACTTGTTTAATAGGAAGCAACAATAAAACCACTTGTTTAATAGGAAGCAACAATAAAACCACTTGTTCAATAGGAAGCAACAATAAAACCACTTGTTCAATAGGAAGCAACAATAAAACCACTTGTTCAATAGGAAGCAACAATAAAACCACTTGTTCAATAGGAAGCAACAATAAAACCACTTGTTTAATAGGAAGCAACAATAAAACCACTTGTTCAATAGGAAGCAACAATAAAACCACTTGTTTAATAGGAAGCAACAATAAACCCACTTGTTCAATAGGAAGCAACAACAAAACCACTTGTTTAATAGGAAGCAACAACAAAACCACTTGTTTAATAGGAAGCAACAACAAAACAACTTGTTCAATAGGAAGCAACAATAAAACCACTTGTTCAATAGGAAGCAACAATAAAACCACTTGTTCAATAGGAAGCAACAATAAAACCACTTGTTCAATAGGAAGCAACAATAAAACCACTTGTTCAATAGGAAGCAACAATAAAACCACTTGTTTAATAGGAAGCAACAATAAAACCACTTGTTCAATAGGAAGCAACAATAAAACCACTTGTTCAATAGGAAGCAACAATAAAACCACTTGTTTAATAGGAAGCAACAATAAAACCACTTGTTTAATAGGAAGCAACAATAAAACCACTTGTTTAATAGGAAGCAACAATAAAACCACTTGTTTAATAGGAAGCAACAATAAAACCACTTGTTTAATAGGAAGCAACAATAAAACCACTTGTTCAATAGGAAGCAACAATAAAACCAAATGTTCAATAGGAAGCAACAATAAAACCACTTGTTCAATAGGAAGCAACAATAAAACTACTTCTTTAATAGGAAGCAACAATAAAACCACTTGTTCAATAGGAAGCAACAATAAAACCACTTGTTTAATAGGAAGCAACAATAAAACCACTTGTTCAATAGGAAGCAACAATAAAACCACTTGTTCAATAGGAAGCAACAATAAAACCACTTGTTTAATAGGAAGCAACAATAAAACCACTTGTTCAATAGGAAGCAACAATAAAACCACTTGTTCAATAGGAAGCAACAATAAAACCACTTGTTCAATAGGAAGCAACAATAAAACCACTTGTTCAATAGGAAGCAACAATAAAACCACTTGTTCAATAGGAAGCAACAATAAACCCACTTGTTCAATAGGAAGCAACAACAAAACCACTTGTTTAATAGGAAGCAACAACAAAACCACTTGTTTAATAGGAAGCAACAACAAAACAACTTGTTCAATAGGAAGCAACAATAAAACCACTTGTTCAATAGGAAGCAACAATAAAACCACTTGTTCAATAGGAAGCAACAATAAAACCACTTGTTCAATAGGAAGCAACAATAAAACCACTTGTTCAATAGGAAGCAACAATAAAACCACTTGTTTAATAGGAAGCAACAATAAAACCACTTGTTCAATAGGAAGCAACAATAAAACCACTTGTTCAATAGGAAGCAACAATAAAACCACTTGTTTAATAGGAAGCAACAATAAAACCACTTGTTTAATAGGAAGCAACAATAAAACCACTTGTTTAATAGGAAGCAACAATAAAACCACTTGTTTAATAGGAAGCAACAATAAAACCACTTGTTTAATAGGAAGCAACAATAAAACCACTTGTTCAATAGGAAGCAACAATAAAACCAAATGTTCAATAGGAAGCAACAATAAAACCACTTGTTCAATAGGAAGCAACAATAAAACCACTTCTTTAATAGGAAGCAACAATAAAACCACTTGTTCAATAGGAAGCAACAATAAAACCACTTGTTTAATAGGAAGCAACAATAAAACCACTTGTTCAATAGGAAGCAACAATAAAACCACTTGTTCAATAGGAAGCAACAATAAAACCACTTGTTTAATAGGAAGCAACAATAAAACCACTTGTTCAATAGGAAGCAACAATAAAACCACTTGTTCAATAGGAAGCAACAATAAAACCACTTGTTCAATAGGAAGCAACAATAAAACCACTTGTTCAATAGGAAGCAACAATAAAACCACTTGTTCAATAGGAAGCAACAATAAAACCACTTGTTTAATAGGAAGCAACAATAAAACCACTTGTTCAATAGGAAGCAACAATAAAACCACTTGTTTAATAGGAAGCAACAATAAAACCACTTGTTCAATAGGAAGCAACAATAAAACCACTTGTTTAATAGGAAGCAACAATAAAACCACTTGTTTAATAAGAAGCAACAATAAAACCACTTGTTCAATAGGAAGCAACAACAAAACCACTTGTTCAATAGGAAGCAACAATAAAACCACTTGTTCAATAGGAAGCAACAATAAAACCACTTGTTTAATAGGAAGCAACAATAAAACCACTTGTTCAATAGGAAGCAACAATAAAACCACTTGTTTAATAGGAAGCAACAATAAACCCACTTGTTCAATAGGAAGCAACAACAAAACCACTTGTTTAATAGGAAGCAACAACAAAACCACTTGTTTAATAGGAAGCAACAACAAAACAACTTGTTCAATAGGAAGCAACAATAAAACCACTTGTTCAATAGGAAGCAACAATAAAACCACTTGTTCAATAGGAAGCAACAATAAAACCACTTGTTCAATAGGAAGCAACAATAAAACCACTTGTTCAATAGGAAGCAACAATAAAACCACTTGTTTAATAGGAAGCAACAATAAAACCACTTGTTCAATAGGAAGCAACAATAAAACCACTTGTTCAATAGGAAGCAACAATAAAACCACTTGTTTAATAGGAAGCAACAATAAAACCACTTGTTTAATAGGAAGCAACAATAAAACCACTTGTTTAATAGGAAGCAACAATAAAACCACTTGTTTAATAGGAAGCAACAATAAAACCACTTGTTTAATAGGAAGCAACAATAAAACCACTTGTTCAATAGGAAGCAACAATAAAACCAAATGTTCAATAGGAAGCAACAATAAAACCACTTGTTCAATAGGAAGCAACAATAAAACCACTTCTTTAATAGGAAGCAACAATAAAACCACTTGTTCAATAGGAAGCAACAATAAAACCACTTGTTTAATAGGAAGCAACAATAAAACCACTTGTTCAATAGGAAGCAACAATAAAACCACTTGTTCAATAGGAAGCAACAATAAAACCACTTGTTTAATAGGGAAGCAACAATAAAACCACTTGTTCAATAGGAAGCAACAATAAAACCACTTGTTCAATAGGAAGCAACAATAAAACCACTTGTTCAATAGGAAGCAACAATAAAACCACTTGTTCAATAGGAAGCAACAATAAAACCACTTGTTCAATAGGAAGCAACAATAAAACCACTTGTTTAATAGGAAGCAACAATAAAACCACTTGTTCAATAGGAAGCAACAATAAAACCACTTGTTTAATAGGAAGCAACAATAAAACCACTTGTTCAATAGGAAGCAACAATAAAACCACTTGTTTAATAGGAAGCAACAATAAAACCACTTGTTTAATAAGAAGCAACAATAAAACCACTTGTTCAATAGGAAGCAACAACAAAACCACTTGTTCAATAGGAAGCAACAATAAAACCCCTTGTTCAATAGGAAGCAACAATAAAACCACTTGTTCAATAGGAAGCAACAATAAAACCACTTGTTCAATAGGAAGCAACAATAAAACCACTTGTTTAATAGGAAGCAACAATAAAACCACTTGTTTAATGGGAAGCAACAATAAAACCACTTGTTTAATAGGAAGGCACAATAAAACCACTTGTTTAATAGGAAGGCACAATAAAACCACTTGTTTAATAGGAAGCAACAATAAAACCACTTGTTTAATAGGAAGCAACAATAAAAACACTTGTTTAATAGGAAGCAACAACAAAACCACTTGTTTAATAGGAAGCAACAACAAAACCACTTGTTCAATAGGAAGCAACAATAAAACCACTTGTTTAATAGGAAGCAACAACAAAACCACTTGTTCAATAGGAAGCAACAACAAAACAACTTGTTCAATAGGAAGCAACAATAAAACCACTTGTTCAATAGGAAGCAACAATAAAACCACTTGTTCAATAGGAAGCAACAATAAAACCACTTGTTCAATAGGAAGCAACAATAAAACCACTTGTTCAATAGGAAGCAACAATAAAACCACTTGTTCAATAGGAAGCAACAATAAAATCACTTGTTTAATAGGAAGCAACAATAAAACCACTTGTTTAATAGGAAGCAAAAATAAAACCACTTGTTCAATAGGAAGCAACAATAAAACAATAAAACCACTTGTTTAATAGGAAGCAACAATAAATCCACTTGTTCAATAGGAAGCAACAATAAAACCACTTGTTTAATAGGAAGCAACAATAAAACCACCTGTTCAATAGGAAGCAACAATAAAACCACTTGTTTAATAGGAGTCATGTGGGTAACAACAATAAAACCACTTCTCTGACTCTTAGATAATATATAAAATTAATATCACAACATAGACGTACTTGACAGAAACAAATCTAATTTATGTGATGAATATATTGCAAATGTATTAATCAATCTCTGTAGTAGTCTTGACTGTGTTCAACAAGTGGAATTTATAATGCATTTTGTGATGTTACACTCATATAATACACTATAATATCATAATATATATCACAATACAATTAAATACATATACACTATAATATATAACACTATAATATATAACACACTATAATATATACACAGTATAATATATACCACTATAATATATAACACACTACAATATATAACACTATAATATATAACACTATAATATATACACACTATATAACACTACAATATATACACACTACAATATATAACACTATAATATATACACACCATAATATATAACACACTATAATATATAACACACTATAATATATATACACTATAATATATATATACACTATAATATATATATACACTATAATATATAACACACTATAATATATAACACTATAATATATAACACTATAATATATAACTCTATAATATATATACACAATAATATATAACACTATAATATATATACACTATAATATATAACACACTGTAATATATAACACACTGTAATATATAACACTATAATATATAACACTATAATATATAACACACTATAATATATATACACTATAATATATAACACACTATAATATATAACACACTATAATGTATATACACAATAATATATAACACTATAATATATAACACACTATAATATATAACACTATAATATATAATATATAACACTATAATATATAACACTATAATATATAATATATAACACACTATAATATATAACACACTATAATATATTACACACTATAATATAGAACACACTACACTATATGACACTGTAATATATAACACTATAATATATAACACTATAATATATAATATATAACACACTATAATATATAACACTACTATATATAACACACTATAATAAATAACACTATAATATATAACTCTATAATATATATACACTATAATATATAACTCTATAATATATAACACACTACAATATATAACTCTATAATATATATACACTATAATATATAACACTATAATATATATATACACTATAATATATAACACTATAATATATAACGCAATAATATATACACACTATGATATATAACTCTATAATATATATACACTATAATATATAATACACTATAATATATAACTCTATAATATATATACACTATAATATATAACACACTACAATATATAACTCTATAATATATATACACTATAATATATATACACTATAATATATATATACACTATAATATATACACACTATATTATATACACACTGTAATATATAACACTATAATATATAACACTATAATATATAACACTATAATATTTAACGCTATAATATATAACACTATAATATATAACACTATAATATATAACACTATAATATTTAACACAATATAGCAACGTTTTTCTCACCATGAGGTGGAAGGTCTTGCGTTTGAGCCAGGGTCCCTTGGTGAGGGTCGTTGGGTCAAACTCTGTCGCAGGGTATCTCTGGAAGTCGGGCTTCAGGACGTATCCACTCAGCCCGTTGGACCGGAACCGGCCCTGGTTCAGGTCCAACTCCTTAGAGGGAGTCTGGAAGTTCAGCGCCACTGGAGAGACAAATCAGTAACTACTAACTGTAACGGATTCCAATTAGAAAGTAGCCTCCCCAACCCTGTTAGTAGTTCTACAGTACCTATCTGACAGCCTGCGTTCCACAGGGGAACAGGGTTGTAGTTGGAGGAGTCTGTTCTGGAGCCAGCTGGGTAGATACGGCTCAGCTTGGTCATGTTGTGGCGGATAAAGGCTTTAGCTGGGAGAGATGTAAACCAGACAGGTTAGTGGTGCAATCATTGTAAGAACTGTTCTCTAGCATATGCATAATGAAAGCTGTTTTCTAGAATATGCATAATGAAAGCTGTTTTCTAGAATATGCATAATGAAAGCTGTTCTCTAGCATATGTATAATGAAAGTTGTTTTCTAGAATATGCATAATGAAAGCTGTTTTCTAGATTATGCATAACGAAAGCTGTTTTCCAGAATATGCATAATGAAAGCTGTTCTCTAGCATATGCATAATGAAAGCTGTTTTCTAGAATATGCATAATGAAAGCTGTTCTCTAGCATATGCATAATGAAAGTTGTTTTCTAGAATATGCATAATGAAAGCTGTTTTCCAGAATATGCATCATGAAAGCTGTTTTCTAGATTATGCATAATGAAAGCTGTTTTCCAGAATATACATAATGAAAGCTGTTCTCTAGCATATGCATAATGAAAGCTGTTTTCTAGAATATGCATAATGAAAGCTGTTCTCTAGCATATGCATAATGAAAGCTGTTCTCTAGCATATGCATAATGAAAGTTGTTTTCTAGAATATGCATAATGAAAGCTGTTCTCTAGCATATGCATAATGAAAGTTGTTTTCTAGAATATGCATAATGAAAGCTGTTTTCTAGATTATGCATAATGAAAGCTGTTTTCCAGAATATGCATAATGAAAGCTGTTTTCTAGAATATGCATAATGAAAGCTGTTTTCTAGAATATGCATAATGAAAGCTGTTTTCTAGAATATGCATAATGAAAGCTGTTTTCTAGAATATGCATAATGAAAGCTGTTTTCTAGAATATGCATAATGAAAGCTGTTTTCTAGATTATGCATAATGAAAGTTGTTTTCTAGAATATGCATAATGAAAGCTGTTTTCTAGATTATGCATAATGAAAGCTGTTTTCCAGAATATGCATAATGAAAGCTGTTTTCTAGATTATGCATAATGAAAGCTGTTTTCTAGATTATGCATAATGAAAGCTGTTTTCCAGAATATGCATAATGAAAGCTGTTTTCTAGAATATGCATAATGAAAGCTGTTTTCTAGAATATGCATAATGAAAGCTGTTTTCTAGATTATGCATAATGAAAGCTGTTTTCTAGAATATGCATAATGAAAGCTGTTTTCTAGATTATGCATAATGAAAGCTGTTTTAGGAATATGCATAATGAAAGCTGTTTTCTAGAATATACATAATGAAAGCTGTTTTAGGAATATGCATAATGAAAGCTGTTTTCTAGAATATACATAATGAAAGCTGTTTTCTAGAATATGCATAATGAAAGCTGTTTTCTAGATTATGCATAATGAAAGCTGTTTTCTAGAATATGCATAATGAAAGCTGTTTTAGGAATATGCATAATGAAAGCTGTTTTCTAGAATATACATAATGAAAGCTGTTTTAGGAATATGCATAATGAAAGCTGTTTTCTAGAATATACATAATGAAAGCTGTTTTCTAGAATATGCATCATGAAAGCTGTTTTCTAGAATATGCATCATGAAAGCTGTTTTCTAGAATATGCATAATGAAAGCTGTTTTCTAGAATATGCATCATGAAAGCTGTTTTCTAGATTATGCATAATGAAAGCTGTTTTCTAGATTATGCATAATGAAAGCTGTTTTCTAGATTATGCATCATGAAAGCTGTTTTCTAGAATATGCATAATGAAAGCTGTTTTCTAGAATATGCATAATGAAAGCTGTTTTCTAGAATATGCATAATGAAAGCTGTTTTCTAGATTATGCATCATGAAAGCTGTTTTCTAGATTATGCATCATGAAAGCTGTTTTCTAGAATATGCATAATGAAAGCTGTTTTCTAGAATATGCATCATGAAAGCTGTTTTCTAGAATATGCATAATGAAAGCTGTTTTCTAGATTATGCATCATGAAAGCTGTTTTCTAGAATATGCATCATGAAAGCTGTTTTCTAGATTATGCATAATGAAAGCTGTTTTCTAGAATATGCATCATGAAAGCTGTTTTCTAGATTATGCATCATGAAAGCTGTTTTCTAGATTATGCATAATGAAAGCTGTTTTTTAGAATATGCATAATTTACATTTTACATTTAAGTCATTTAGCAGACGCTCTTATCCAGAGCGACTTACAAATTGGAAAGTTCATACATATTCATCCTGGTCCCCCCGTGGGGAATGAACCCACAACCCTGGCGTTGCAAGCGCCATGCTCTACCAACTGAGCCACACGGGACCACAAATAATGAAATCATGTCTATAGTACAGGTCCTGTTTTTCAGGCTTGATGTTATTCAGGCTTGTTGTTATTCAGGCTTGCTGTTATTCAGGCTTGATGTTATTCAGGATTGATGTTATTCAGGCTTGTTGTTATTCAGGCTTGCTGTTATTCAGGCTTGATGTTATTCAGGCTTGATGTTATTCAAGCTTGATGTTTTTCAGGCTTGATGTTATTCAGGCTTGCTGTTATTCAGGCTTGATGTTATTCAGGCTTGCTGTTATTCAGGATTGCTGTTATTCAGGCTTGCTATAATTCCGGCTTGCTATTATTCAGGCTTGCTGTTATTCAGGATTGCTGTTATTCAGGCTTGCTATAATTCAGGCTTGCTATAATTCCGGCTTGCTATTATTCAGGCTTGCTGTTATTCAGGCTTGCTGTTATTCAGGCTTGCTGTTATTCAGGATTGCTGATATTCAGGCTTGCTATAATTCAGGCTTGCTATAATTCCGGCTTGCTATTATTCAGGCTTGCTGTTATTCAGGCTCGATGTTATTCAGGCTTGATGTTATTCAGGCTTGATGTAACAGAACAGAGGGTTTTACCTGCTGTCTCGGCCAGGTTAACAGCCTTGCTCTCTTTAAAGGAGGACATCTCATAGAAGGCCTGGGTGTCTTTAGCGTGCTCAAACCCTGAGAAGTGGACACTCTTACAGTAGATCACCAGGTCAGACAGCTGCTTGGCAAGCTTGATCTTTGTCTTCTGAAAAGCAATAAGACATCATGTTTATAATATCTACAGAAAAAGAGATGTTATGAATGGATTTCTGTCAAAGTATTCACATGTGTGTTTTCCTTGGCATAGGGCTTGTCATTTGAAATGGCACACGTTCTTCTGAGGACAGTTGTGCAGCTAATCCAGCATGCCTTGGCCCTGTTGGGGGTGTACGTGCAAAGCAACACAGTAGCATGCCTATGTCAGAAACAACACCTTTACCCTGCCCTTTACCCTAAACCGGGTTAGTATCCTCACCCCAACCCCGCCCCTTACCATAAACCGGGTTCATATAATAACCCCAACCCCGCCCCTTACCCTAAACCGGGTTCATATAATAACCCCAACCCCGACCCTTACCCTAAACCGGGTTCATATAATAACCCCAATCCCGCCCCTTACCCTAAACCGGGTTCATATAATAACCCCAACCCCGCCCCTTACCCTAAACCGGGTTCATATAATAACCCCAACCCCGCCCCTTACCCTAAACCGGGTTCATATAATAACCCCAACCCTGCCCCTTACCCTAAACCGGGTTCATATAATAACCCCAATCCCGCCCCTTACCCTAAACCGGGTTCATATAATAACCCCAACCCCGCCCCTTACCCTAAAGACTGGTTGGTATCCTAACCCCAGCCCTGCCCCTTACCCTAAAGACGGGTTGGTATCCTAAACCCAATCCTCCGCGCCACATACACTGAAACATCACATTCCCTTCTCTGAGTCCACCCCTCTCTATATTCATGTCTTGTTTAGTCTGACGTCTGCTCTGAGTCCACCCCTTTCTTTATTCATGTCTTGTTTAGTCTGATGTCTCCTAGTCCACCCCTCTCTTTATTCATGTCTTGTTTAGTCTGATGTCTCCTAGTCCACCCCTCTCTTTATTCATGTCTTGTTTAGTCTGATGTCTCTGAGTCCACCCCTCTCTATATTCATGTCTTGTTTAGTCTGATGTCTCTGAGTCCACCCCTCTCTATATTCATGTCTTGTTTAGTCTGATGTCTCTGAGTCCACCCCTCTCTATATTCATGTCTTGTTTAGTCTGATGTCTCAGTCCACCCCTCTCTATATTCATGTCTTGTTTAGTCTGATGTCTCAGTCCACCCCTCTCTATATTCATGTCTTGTTTAGTCTGATGTCTCTGAGTCCACCCCTCTCTATATTCATGTCTTGTTTAGTCTGATGTCTCAGTCCACCCCTCTCTATATTCATGTCTTGTTTAGTCTGATGTCTCTGAGTCCACCCCTCTCTATATTCATGTCTTGTTTAGTCTGATGTCTCAGTCCACCCCTCTCTATATTCATGTCTTGTTTAGTCTGATGTCTCTGAGTCCACCCCTCTCTATATTCATGTCTTAATTAGTCTGATGTTTTGTTTTGACCCATGTTTTGTTGTTTTTATAATTGTAAAGCAACTTTGGGTCCTTGAAAAGTGCTATATTAAGTCCCATGTATTATTCTAGTGCGCTACTTTTGACCAAAGTCCTATGTGCCCTGGTAGTGGACTACTAGGGAATAGGGTGCCATCTACCTTGGCACCACAGCAGTGTGTTACCATACCTTGGCTTTGGCCTTCTGTCCATTGGAGTCTGTCTTGGAGTGGTTGGTCTCTGCAGCCTCGTCCTCCTCTGAGACACAGTCTTCCTCTACTCCAGGACTAGTACTGCTGAAGACGGCATCCAGCTTGTTCAGACGTTTCCCTTTGATGATGAACCGACCCTTCAACTCCTACACAGAGACAGACAGACATTGTGTTGACGGAGATGCATCTGTTATAGATCATCAAATTAGTCTGATGTCCTGATCTATACTGTGCTGATCAATAATGTCCTGATCTATACTCTCCTGATCTATCATGTCCTGATCTATAATGTCCTGATCTATCATGTCCTGATCTATCATGTCCTGATCTATCATGTCCTGATCTATCATGTCCTGATCTATAATGTCCTGATCTATAATTTCCTGATCTATAATGTCCTGATCTATAATGTCCTGATCTATAATGTCCTGATCTATCATGTCCTGATCTATCATGTCCTTCATGATCTGGCCTCTTTAAAAGGGTATAGATCCTTTGTCAAAGGTTATGATTTTTTTATATTGTGGTAAACATGCCCCTATAAAGAAAATTTGAATTAAAAACAGGTTCAGCCCCTGGTTCGACCGTGATCTGGCAGAGTGTCACGTTCTGACCATAGTTCTTGTGTGTTTTACTTGTTTTAGTGTTGGTCAGAACGTGAGCTGGGTGGGCATTCTATGTTGTGTGTCTAGTTTGTCTGTTTCTATGTTTGGCCTTTTATGGTTCTCAATCAGAGGCAGGTGTTTTGTGTTGTCTCTGATTGGGAATCATATTTAGGTGGCTTGTTTTGTGTTGGGGTTTGTGGGTGGTTGTTTCCTGTCTTTGTGTTTTCTCTGCACCAGATAGGGCTGTAACGGTTTGCCACATTTGTTATTTTGTATTTGTAAGTGTTCACGTTTATTCGTCTTAATTAAATATGTTGAGCACAAACTACGCTGCGTCTTGGTCCGATCCCTGCTACACCTCCTCTTCAGACGAAGAGGAGGAAGGCTGCCGTTACACAGAGTTACTCCATCTCAAGAATACCATTTGGCGAAAGGCTCGGCACACGCAAAATCAGGCTGACTGGCTCTTGTTCAGGCAAATGAGAAATAAATGCACTCAGGCTATCCGGAAGGCCAAAGTTAGTTACTTTAAGGAGAAGTTCTCCCCAAGAAGTTCTGGAAAATGGTTAAAGACCTGGAGAATAAACCCTCCTCCTCACAGCTGCCCATGTCCCTTAAAGTTGATGATGTGGTTGTTACTGACAAGAAGAACATGGCTGTCTTTAACTTCTTTGGGGTAGGGGGCAGTATTTTCACATCTGTATGAAAACCATGCCCAGAGTAAACTGTCTGCTAGATTTGGATAGAAAACACTCTGAAGTTTCTAAAACTGTTTGAATGATGTCTGTGAGTATAACAGAACTCATATGGCAGGCAAAAACCTGAGAAAAAATCCAACTAGGAAGTGGGAAATCTGAGGTTTGTACTTTTTCAACTCTTTGCTTATCCAAGGTACATTGGAAATGGGGTCATATTGCACTTCCTACGACTTCCACTAGATGTCAACAGTCTTTAGAACCGTGTTTGATGCTTCTACTGTGAAGTGGGGGCGAATGAGGGGAGAATGAGTAAGGTCTCTCCCAGAGTGTCACGAGCTGACCATGCGCATTCATGTGAGAGTTTGTGAGATAATTTCTGAAGAAAAAGGAATTCTCCAGTTGGAACATTATTGAAGATTCATGTTAAAAACATCCTAAAGATTGATTCTATACATCGTTTGACATGTTCCTACGGACTGTAACGGAACTTTTTGGACTTTTCGTCCGTACTTTCCGCTGGACTTGCACACGTGTCGTGAGTTTAGATTGTGTACTGAACACGCGAACAACAAGGAGGAATTTGGACATAAATGATGGACATTATCGAACAAAACAAATATTTATTGTGGAACTGAGATTCCTGGGAGTGCATTCTGATGAAGATCATCAAAGGTAAGTGAATATTTATAATGCTATTTCTGACTTATGTTGACTCCAACATGGCGGATATCTCTTTGGGTTGATTTGTCATCTGAGCGCCGTACTCAGATCATTGCATGGTTTGCTTTTTCCGCCAATTTCTTTTTAAATCTGACACAGCGGTTGCATTAAGGAGAAGTGGATCTAAAATTCAATGTGTAATTCAATTTTCATCAACATTTATGATGACTATTTCTGTAAATTGATGTGGCTCTCTGCAAAATCACCGGATGTTTTGGAACTACTGAACATAACGCGCCAATGTAAACTGAGATTTTTGGATATAAATATGAACTTTATCGAACAAAACATACATGTATTGTGTAACATGGTGTCCTATGAGTGTCATCTGATGAAGATCATCAAAGGTTAGTGATTCATTTGATCTCTATTTCTGCTTTTTGTGACTCCTCTCTTTGGCTGGAAAAATCGCTGTGTTTTTCTGTGAATAGGCACTCACCTAACATAATCGTTTGGTTTGCTTTCGTCGTAAAGCCTATTTAAAATCGGACACTTTGGCTGGATTTACAACAAGTGTATCTTTAAAATGGTGTGAAATACTTGTATGCTTGAGGAATTTTAATTATGAGATTTCTGTTGTTTTAATTTGGCGCCCTGCACTTTCACTGTCTGTTGACGAGGTGAGACGTTACCGTCCCACATACCCTAGAGAGGTTAATCACCACTTCATTAAGTCAGGATTCCTATTTGACTCAGCCAAGCCTCCTTGCCTGTTCAACATTTCATAGACAGACTCTAACAGACAGACACTGTTAGCCTCATAGACAGACAGGCTCTGTCATAGACAGACAGGTGGGTGGGTGGGTGGGTGGGTGGGTGGGTGAGTGGGTGAGTGGGTGAATTGATTGATGGATGGGTAGATGGTAGGATAAATTGATTGGATGGATGGATTGGTGGGTTGATGGGTGGGTAGGTGGATGAATTGATTGATGGATGGATGGACAGGTGGGTTGATGGGTGGGTGGGTGGATAAATTGATGGATTGATTGATTATCTGCTAGTCTCTGACCTGGGGTGAGGGGAAGGCAGTGGGCATCTGGTCCTCCAGGGGGGAGGTGAGCAGGGCACTGCCCAGGATGGAGATCATGTGCTGGGCCATCAGTTTCTGCTGCTCCAGGGTACAGTGGTTCTCCAGGGACAGGATCACTGGGTACTCTGATGTCTGGGGGACAGGAGGACAACAACATAACATTAGCAGTCATGTCCATCTCTACTGGTAATCACAGGGCCGGTTTGACTTTATGGTGAAACCTTGAAGGCGTACTCCTTGATGGGTTAGGGTTTAAGGTTAGGGGTCATGGGTTAGGGGTTAGGGGTTATACTGATCTTGAAGGAGTACTCCTTGATGGGTTAGGGTTACCTTGAAGGCATACTCCTTGATGGGTTAGGGTTACCTTGAAGGCATATTCCTTGATGGGTTAGGGTTACCTTGAAGGCATACTCCTTGATGGGTTAGGGTTACCTTGAAGGCATACTCCTTGATGGGTTAGGGTTACCTTGAAGGCATACTCCTTGATGGCCTTGATGACGTCTTTAAACAGGACCTTGGAGGTGAGGGTGTGGCCGTGGTAGATGATTGGCTCCCCATGGGCCCCATCCCAACAGTCTAACTCCACACAGCGACAACTCTTCATCAGGGCCCTGAGGATCACAACACAATCAACACACATATACAGTACTACTACTAATAGTACTTTATCTGTTTCTAGTACTAGATCTACTGTATATAGTACTATATTTACTCTATCTAGTACTTTATTTACTGTACAGTGGCTTGCGAAGGTATTGTTTCTATTTTGTTGCCTTACAACCTGGAATTAAAATATATTTTTTTGGGGGGGTTGTATCATTTGATTTACACAACATGCAAAATATGTTTTATTGTGGAACAAACAAGAAATAAGACAACAACAAAAAAACATTTGAGCGTGCATAATTATTCACCCCCCCCAAAGTCAATACTTTGTAGAGCCACCTTTTGCAGCAATTACAGCAGCAAGTCTTTTGGGGTATGTCTCTATCAGCTTGGCACGTCTAGCCACTGAGATGTTTGGCCATTCTTCAACGCAAAACCGCTCCATCTCCTTCTAGTTGGATGGGTTCTGCTGGTGTACAGCAATCTTTAAGTCATACCACAGATTCTCAATTGAAATGAGGTCTGGGCTTTGACTAGGCCATTCCAAGACATTTAAATGCTTCTCCTTAAACCACTCAAGTGTTGCTTTAGCAGTATGCTTAGGGTCAGTGTCCTGCTGGAAGGTGAACCTCCGTCCCAGTCTCAAATCTCTGTGGGGATAGTGTTCTCGGAGTGATGAGAGGTGTTGGGTCTGCGCCAGACATAGCGTTTTTCTTGATGGCCAAAAAGCTCATTTTTAGTCTCATCTGACCAGAGTACCTTCTTCCATATGTTTGCGGAGTCTCCCTAATGCCTTTTGGTGAACACCAAACATGTTTGCTTATTTTTTTTCTTTGAGCAATGTCTTTTTTAATGGCCACTCTTCCGTAAAGCCCAGCTCTGTGGAGTGTACGGCTTAAAGTGGTCCTATGGACAGATACTCCGATCTCCACTGTGGAGCTTTGCAGCTCCTTCAGAGTTATCTTTGGTCTCTTTTTTGCCTCTCTGATTAATGCCCTCCTTGCCTGGTCTGTGAGTTTTGGTGGGCGGCCCTCTCTTGGCAGGTTTGTTGTGGTGCCATATTCTTTCCATTTTTTAATAATGGATTTAACGGTGCTCAGTGGGATGTTCAAAGTTTCTGATATTTTCTTATAACCCAACCCTGATCTGTACTTCTCCACAACTTTGTCCCTGACCTGTTTGGAGAGCTCCTTGGTCTTCATGGTGCTGCTTGCTTGGTGGTGCCCCTTGCTTAGTGGTGTTGCAGACTTTGGGGCCTTTCAGAACAGGTGTATACATACTGAGATCATGTGACAGATCATGTGACACTTAGATTGCACACAGGTGGACTTTATTTAACTAATTATGTGACTTCTGAAGGTAAGTGGTTGCACCAGACCTTATTTAGGGGCTTCATAGCAAAGGGGGTGAATACATATGCATGCACCACTTTTCCATTTTTTTAAAGAATTTTTTGAAACAAGTAATTTTTTAAATTTCACTATTTGGTGTATGTCCATATCATGAAATCCAAATAAAAATCATTTTAAATTACAGGTTGTAATACAACAAATAGGAAAAGGGGTGAATTTGCAAGGCACTGTATCTAGTACTCTATCTGTGTCTAGTACTATATCTATTACTGTATCTGTATCTAGTACTATATCTATATTTTTATTTAACTAGGCAAGCAAGTTAAGAACAAATTCTTATTTACAATGACGGCCTACCCCGGCCAAACCCAGACGACGCTGGGCCAATTGTGTGCCGCCCTATGGGACTCCCAATCATGGCCGGATGTGG
The DNA here is from genome assembly GCF_045679555.1 of Salvelinus alpinus. Lineage (NCBI taxonomy): Eukaryota > Metazoa > Chordata > Actinopteri > Salmoniformes > Salmonidae > Salvelinus > Salvelinus alpinus. Next base: position 4,610,304 of record NC_092095.1, read on the forward strand.
ATCTACTGTATCTAGTACTATAGCTACTGTATCTAGTACTGTATCTGTATTTAGTAATACATCTAAAGTACGACTAGAATGTATATATAAATGCCTGGATACTTTAATTTCGGTGAATCTCTTATACTATGGGTTAAGATTATGTACAGAACCCCAAAATAGTAAATAATGGTTACTTCTAAGAAAGTTTTGAGCTTTTAAGAGGAAAAAAACAAGGCTGTCTGTTGTCTCTATATCTATTTATCATGGTCATTGAAATGCTAGCTATTAAAATTAGATCCAACAAGAACATCCAGCCTTGGGCTCCTGGGTGGCGCAGCGGTCTAAGGCCCTACATCTCAGTACAAGAGGTCTAGTCCCTGGTTCGAATCCAGGCTGAATCACATCAGGCCGTGATTGGGAGTCCCATAGGGTAAATGTAAAACAATATATAATAAAAATTAAGGGGTAGAAATCCAGGGGATAATAACAAAAGTGTCAATGCATGCCGATGACTCTACTTTTTTCTTAAGTCCGCAATCTGGATCCATGCACACTCTCATTGAAGATCTTAGTCACTGTTCTAGCCTCTCTGAACTAAAACCTAATTATGACAACTATATTACGTGTTGGATCGTTAAAATACACAGTGTTTACACTTTCTTGTAGTTTACCAATAAAATGGTGAAGTAGACATACTTGCTATTTACGTCTAAAAAAAATATTGCTATATGCAACTACATAGACACTGTAACAAAGACATGTTTACTTTTTGGCTAGAGGGCCACATCGGGATTTTGAAATTCAACGGAGGGCTGCATTTTTTGAGGGACCAATTGTTTGTTAAAATCTATTTGCAGGGGCCTCCCGAGTGGCGCAGCGGTCTAAGGCAGTGTCTATGACTGAGGCATCACTACAGACCCGGGTTCGATCCCAGGCTGTGTCACAGCTAGCCGTGACTGGGAGATCCATGAGGCGGTGCACAATTGGTCCAGCGTTGTCCGGGTTAGGAGAGAGTTTGGCAGGCGGAGATTTCCTTGTCCCATCGTGCACTAGCGACTCCTGTGGCGGGCTGGGCGCGTGCACGCTGACACGGCCGCCAGTTGGACGGGGTTTCCTCCGACACATTGGTGCGGCTGTTTTCTTGGGATAAGCGGGCATTGTGTCAAGAAGTGTCAAGAAGAGGATGCACAACTCTCGACATTCGCTTCTCCCGAGTTGCAGCGATGGAACAAGACTGTAACTACCAATTGGAAATAAGGGAGAAAAAAGGGGTAAGCATTTAAATTTTAAATTTTGGTTAGTTTAATTTAGATTAAAGGTAGTAAGGTATGGTTAGGTTAGTTTAGATTAGAGGTAGTAATTTAAGGGTTGTCATGGTTACTTGATATAGGCCTCTGTGCTGCTGGGGCCTTTGAGCTGGTCTTCCATCAGGTAGGTGTTGTGGGAGGAGCTGATGAAGTAGTGGTTGATTGGCTTGCTCATATCCTGGAACACCTCCTTGTGGGTGGGGTTGAAGATAGACCCCTCCTCCTGTTGCAGGTACATCAGGAAGCCATCTTTGGTCATGTGATTCTTCTGCTTTGCTGGGGGGAGGACAGAATGAGTTAGGGGATTGGGCCTTGTTAAATAGCTGTAACGGTGTTCCTCCTCCTCTTCATACGAAGAGGAGGAGTAGTGATTCGACCAAGGCGCAGCGTTGTGATATGACATGATATTTATTAAAGTAAAGACGACAACACGAACTTCACTTAAAACTAAACAAAACAACAAACGGAGTAGACAAACCTGAACGTAAGGACTTACATGTAACGCAGAACGAACGGACAGGAAAATGACGACATAAAACGACCAACGAACCAAACAGTCCCGTATGGTGCAACATAGACACAGGAGACAACCACCCACAAACAAACAGTGTGAAAACACCTACCTTAATATGGCTCTCAATCAGAGGAAATGAAAACCACCTGCCTCTAATTGAGAGCCATATCAGGTCACCCTTAAACCAACATAGAAACAGAAAACATAGACTGCCCACCCAAACTCACGTCCTGACCAGCTAACACATACAAACTAACAGAAAACAGGTCAGGAACGTGACATAACCCCCCCCTCAAGGTGCATACTCCGAACGCACCACCAAAAGTCTAGGGGAGGGTCTGGGTGGGCATCTGACCATGGTGGTGGCTCAGGCTCTGGGCGAGGTCCCCACCCCACCATAGTCAATCCCAGCTTACGTCTCCCCCTTAGAATGACCACCCTCATCTTACACCCACTTAATTTTAATGGTAACCTTAATATAAGGGGCAGCACCGGGACAAGGGGCAGCACCGGGATAAGGTAGCTCAGGACAGAGATATAGCACAGGACAGAGAGGTAGGTCAGGATAGAGAGGTAGCTCAGGATAGAGGGGCAACTCCGGACTGAAGGGCAGCTCCGGACAGAGAGACAGCTCTGGACTGAGGGGCAGTTCTGGATAAATGGCCGCTCTGGGCTGAGGGGCAGCTCATGACTGGCTGACGGCTCTGGACGCTCATGGCTGGCTGACGGCTCTGGACGCTCATGGCTGGCTGACGGCTCTGGACGCTCATGGCTGGCTGACGGCTCTGGACGCTCATGGCTGGCTGACGGCTCTGGACGCTCATGGCTGGCTGACGGCCCTGGACGCTCATGGCTGGCTGACGGCTCTGGACGCTCATGGCTGGCTGACGGCTCTGGACGCTCATGGCTGGCTGACGGCTCTGGACGCTCATGGCTGGCTGACGGCTCTGGCAGATCCTGTCTGGTTGGCGGCTCTGGCAGATCCTGTCTGGTTGGCGGCTCTGGCAGATCCTGTCTAGTTGGCGGCTCTGGCAGATCCTGTCTGGTTGGCGGCTCTGGCGGATCCTGTCTGGTTGGCGGCTCTGGCGGATCCTGACTGACGAATGGCTCTAGCGGCTCCTGACTGACTAACGGCTCTGACGGCTCGGGACAGACGGGCGGCTCTAATGGCTCGGGACAGACGGATGGCTCAGACGGCGCTGGGGAGACGGATGGCTCAGACGGCGCTGGGGAGACGGATGGCTCAGACGGCGCTGCGGAGACGGATGGCTCAGACGGCGCTGCGGAGACGGATGGCTCAGATGGCGCTGCGGAGACGGATGGCTCAGATGGCGCTGCGGAGACGGATGGCTCAGATGGCGCTGCGGAGACGGATGGCTCAGATGGCGCTGCGGAGACGGATGGCTCTGGCTGATCCTGTCTGGCGGAAGGCTTTGGCTGCTCCTGTCTGGCGGAAGGCTCTAGCGGCTCCTGTCTGGCGGAAGGCTCTAGCGGCTCCTGTCTGGCGGAACGCTCTGTAGGCTCATGGCAGACGGGCGGCTTTGCAGGCTCATGGCAGACGGGCGGCTTTGAAGGCTCCATACAGACGGGCAGTTCATGCGGCGCTTGGCAGACGGACAGTTCAGGCGCCGTTGGGCAGACGGCAGACTCTGGCCGGCTGAGACGCACTGTAGGCCTGGTACGTGGTGCCAGAACTGGAGGCACCGGACTGGAGACACGCACTTCAAGCCTAGTGCGGGGAGCAGGGACAGGGCACACTGACCTCTCGAAGCGCACTATAGGCCTGGTGCGTGGTACCGGCACTGGTGGTACCGGGCTAAGGGCACGCACCTCAGGGCGAGTGCGGGGAGAAGGAACAGTGCGTACAGGGCTCTGGAGACGCACAGGTGGCTTAGTGCGTGGTGCCGGAACTGGAGGCACCGGGCCGGAGACACACACCACAGGAAGAGTGCGTGGAGGAGGAACTGGGCTCTGAAGACGCACTGGAAGCCTGGTGCGTGGTGTAGGCACTGGTGGTACTGGGCTGGGGCGGGGAGGTAGCGCCGGAAATACCGGACCGTGCAGGCGTACTGGCTCCCTTGAGCACCGAGCCTGCCCAACCTTACCTGGTTGAATACTCCCCGTCGCCCGACCAGTGCGGGGAGGTGGAATAACCCGCACCGGGCTATGTAGGCGAACCGGGGACACCATGCGTAAGGCTGGTGCCATGTAAGCCGGCCCGAGGAGACGCACTGGAGACCAGACGCGTTGAGCCGGCCTCATGACACCTGGCTCAATGCCCAATCTAGCCCTACCAGTGCGGGGAGGTGGAATAACCCGCACTGGGCTATGCACACGTACAGGAGACACCGTGCGCTCTACTGCGTAACACGGTGTCTGCCCGTACTCCCGCTCTCCACGGTAAGCCTGGGAAGTGGGCGCAGGTCTCCTACCTGCCCTTGGCCCACTACCTCTTAGCCCCCACCCAAGAAATTTTTGGGTAGTACTCACGGGCTTTTCGGGCTTCCGTGCTAGACGCGTCCCCTCATAACGCCGGTTCCTCTCTCCGGTTTCCTCCGCTCTCCGAGCTGCCTCCAGCTGTTCCCATGGGAGGCGATCCTTACCAGCCAGAATCTCCTCCCATGTGTAGCAACCCTTACCTTCCAAAATATCCTCCCATGTCCATTCCTCCTTCTTGCGCTGTCCCTTCCTCCCGTTACACCGCTGCTTGATCTTTTGTTGGTGGGTGGTTCTGTAACGGTGTTCCTCCTCCTCTTCATACGAAGAGGAGGAGTAGTGATTCGACCAAGGCGCAGCGTTGTGATATGACATGATATTTATTAAAGTAAAGACGACAACACGAACTTCACTTAAAACTAAACAAAACAACAAACGGAGTAGACAAACCTGAACGTAAGGACTTACATGTAACGCAGAACGAACGGACAGGAAAATGACGACATAAAACGACCAACGAACGAAACAGTCCCGTATGGTGCAACATAGACACAGACACAGGAGACAACCACCCACAAACAAACAGTGTGAAAACACCTACCTTAATATGGCTCTCAATCAGAGGAAATGAAAACCACCTGCCTCTAATTGAGAGCCATATCAGGTCACCCTTAAACCAACATAGAAACAGAAAACATAGACTGCCCACCCAAACTCACGTCCTGACCAGCTAACACATACACAAACTAACAGAAAACAGGTCAGGAACGTGACAATAGCCCTCCCAGATATACAGTGCCTTCAGAAAGTATTCACACCCCTTGACACATTTTGTTGTGTTAGAGCCTGAATTGAAAATGTATTAAATTTAGATTTTTTTGTTCACTGGCCAACAAACAATACCCCATAATGTAAAAGTTGAATTATGTTTTTCCTTGTTGTTATTTAATTCATAAAAAAGGAAACGCTGAAATGTCTTGAGTCAATAAGTATTCAACCCCGTTGTTATGGCAAGCCTGAATAAGTTCAGGAGTAAAACATTGCTTAACAAATTACATAATAAGTTGCAGGGACACACTATGTGTGCAATAATAGTGTTTAACATGATTTTTGAATGACTACCTCATCTCTGTACCCCACACAAACAATTATCTGTAAGGTCCCTCAGTCGAGCAGTGAATTTCAAACACAGATTCAACCACAAAGACCAGGGAGGTAATCCAGTGCCTTGCAAAGAAGGGCACCTATTGGTGGATGGGGGAAAATTCTTACCCATTGGTAGATGGGTAAAAATTTATAGCCACTGGGGCCCGCCGGTGTAACTGCTAAACTGCTTGCTGACTGTACACTGTACTGTATGATTGTAGTGTTAGTTCTAGTAGCTATGTTGACTATGACATCTTGTTTGCAACTTTTGGACTAATGATTACACCCTACATCTGTTAGATGCAGGCAAAAGTGTGCAAGGCGGTATGGAATGTGTCACTGTCTGTCACCATGACTACAAAAAATAACTTTTCAACCTGTGCACGTATGTTGTAAACTGTCATTCATTGGCTAGGTTGCTCCTGCTGACTCCATATTCGGGTGTGGTATTCTGTAAGGGGTCCGTAACTGGTGGCAGTGAAGTCAGACGCAGGCGACTTTATAACCACCGGCATCCAGAATAATAAAGAATGGGTACAAAACCCGTCGCTCACCAGACAACAATGTGCACAAGCACTTACAACAAACAATACCACACAAAGACATGGGGGGAACAGAGGGTTAAATACACAACACGTAATGAGGGAATGAAAACCAGGTGTGTGGGAAAACAAGACAAAACAAATGGAAAATGAAAAATGGACCGGCGATGGCTAGAAGACCAGTGACGTCGACCGCCGAACACCGCCCGAACAAGGAGAGGAACCGACTTCGGCAGAAGTCGTGACAGTAGCAACCTAATGATTAGAGTATAAAGTGAGGTGGATGAATGGAATATGAATGACAGTAGCCTAAACCTATCGATGTTACATTGAACTGGGTGAATGGAATATGATTGACAGTCACCTAGTATACTGTAATAGAAATAAGGCCGTGCTCATAAAAGGCACCGACCACCACTGTGTTATGGGTATGCTTGTCATCAATAAGGACTGGACAGTTTTTCAGGATAAAAAAGCAATGGAATGGAGCTAAGCACAGGCAAAATCCTAGAGAAAAATCTGGTTCAGTCTGCTTTCCAAAAGACACTGGGAGATGAATTCAACTTTCACCAGGACAATAACCTAAAACACAAGGTCAAAAATACACTGGAGTTGCTTACCAAGTAGACAGTGAATGTTCCTGAGTGGACTAGTTAATTCTGCTTGTAAATCTATTGCAAGACCTAGAAAAAGGTTGTCTATCAATGATCAACAACTAATTTGGCAGAGATTGAAGAATTTTGAGAAGAATAATGTGAAAATGTTGCACAATCCAGGAAATCTTAAAGACTTCCCTATAAAGATTCACCGCTGTAATCGCTGCCAAAGGTGATTCTAACATGTATTGACTCAGGGGTGTGAATACTTATGTAAATAAGACATTTCTGTATTTCATTTTAAATACATTTGCAAAAAAAATAATCCAAAAACCTGTTTTCACTTTGTCATTATGTGATATTATGTGTGGAAAAAAAGAATCAATGTAATGAAGTGGAGGAATGAATCATTTCTGAAGGCATTGTATATAATTTAGCCTACATTAGAAAGGTGCCTCAGAAATACAAGTATTTTAGCACATTCATAGAATACCATAAAACTGTATGCTGCCATCGAATACTGCATTCTTACGTACAGTAAAATGAGTGTACAAAACATTAGGAACACCTTACTAATATTGAGTTGTACCCCCTTTTGCCCTCAGAACAGCCTAAATGTGTCAGGGCATGGAGTCTACAAGGTGTCGAAAGTGTTCCGCAGGGATGCTGGCCCATGTTGACTCCAGTGATTCCCACAGTTGTGACAAATTGGCTGGATGCCCTTTGGGTGGTGAACCATTCTTGATAGACACGGGAAACTTTTCAGTGTGAAAAACCGAGCAGCATTGAAATTCTTGACACATTCAAACTGGTCTTGTACATTCACCCTCATCTACACTGATTGAAGTGGATTTAACAAATTACATCAATAAGAGATCTTAGCTTTCACCTGGATTCACCTGGTCAGTCTGTCATGGAAAGAGCAGATGTTTTTAATGTTTTGAACACTCAGTACACATGCTCCCTTATATAGTGAGTTCATGTATGTGTGTCTGAGCGACTCTCCTCACCTGAGTCATCCAGCTCGTATTGAGTCAGTACTAGAGTATCTCTCCTCACCTGAGTCATCCAGCTCGTATTGAGTCAGTACTAGAGCATCTCTCCTCACCTGAGTCATCCAGCTCGTATTGAGTCAGTACCACAGCATCTCTCACCTGAATCGTCCAGCTCGTATTGAGTTAGTACCACAGCATCTCTCACCTGAATCGTCCAGCTCGTATTGAGTTAGTACCACAGCATCTCTCACCTGAATCGTCCAGCTCGTATTGAGTTAGTACCACAGCATCTCTCACCTGAATCGTCCAGCTCGTATTGATTCAGTACCACAGCATCTCTCACCTGAATCGTCCAGCTCGTATTGAGTTAGTACCACAGCATCTCTCACCTGAATCGTCCAGCTCGTATTGAGTCAGTACTAGAGCATCTCTCCTCACCTGAGTCATCCAGCTCGTATTGAGTCAGTACTAGAGCATCTCTCCTCACCTGAGTCATCCAGCTCGTATTGAGTTAGTACCACAGCATCTCTCACCTGAATCGTCCAGCTCGTATTGAGTCAGTACCACAGCATCTCTCACCTGAATCGTCCAGCTCGTATCTCTGTATGAGTCTTACAGCGTCCTCCATGGTGGCCACCTCACGCTGCTCGTTCAGCAGGAAGTTGAGCAGGTCTTTGACACTCATCTGCTCCCCCGTAGTGGCGTACTTCCCATAGATCACATCGATCTCCTCGCGATATATCAGCAGGTCATAGAAGTGTTTGATCTCAGGACCTTCCAGGGAGCCCGAGTTAGACTTGTCACATTTCTGAAGGACAAGATCATTAACAAAACAGTACTAACGAGATACAGCACGTTGAGTTCCTCCTCAGACAACGTCAAATGCTTTGAGACATAGTATAACCTTAAATGAAACCCATATACATACAGGAACATGACAGAACTGCATTAGGAGCTGCCTGTACAGACTCTACAACACCCTCCTTGTAAGTCATTGACCAACTGTAGCTGTCCACTCACTGAAAACAGCACTTCAGCGTACATGTCGTCCACCTCGATGTTGATCTGGCGGAGGAAGTGTTTCAGCTCCTTCAGAGTCATCTTGTTGTCCTTGTTCTTGTCTGCTTTCCTCATACAGTTGAAGATCCAGCTTTAAAACGCCCAGATTTAAGGATCAATCATTCACCATGTAGGAATGTGTCAAAGATAAATACACAACGCAGAGGATGAGAGGACTAAAAACTAGAGTCCTAATGGTTAATAGCGAATTGTAAATATGAGTTGGGTTTCAGTTCAACAACTGTTAGAGTCTGTGGAATGACACTCCTGAACTCAGAGCGACGTGTGCCACATTGTAATTGGTCTGTACATTGAGTCGGGGGCAGGATACTTGTTATTTGGCCATTAGCCAAGTTGTACTGCAAGGACTTCTGATTGGTCAATCCCAGGTTAGGGTGGGGGGTTATAAATGGCATCCTGTTCCTTTGTTCGGTGGGGAAAAGCTGAGGACAGGGGAGACTGAACATCTACCTCCCAGCATAATTATTATTATTTTTTTTATTTTTTTTATTTCACCTTTATTTAACCAGGTAGGCTAGTTGAGAACAAGTTCTCATTTTCAACTGCGACCTGGCCAAGATAAAGCAAAGCAGTGCAACACAAACAACAACACAGAGTTACACATGGAATAAGCAAACATACAGTCAATAACACAATAGAAAAAAATTAAGTCTATATACAGGCTGTGTAAAAGGCGTGAGGAGGTAAGGCAATAAATAGGCCATAGTAGCAAAGTAATTACAATTTAGCAGATTAACACTTGAGTGATAGATGAGCAGATGATGATGTGCAAGTAGAGATACTGGTGTGCAAAAGAGCAGAAAAGTAAATATAAAAAATATGGGGATGAGGTAGGTAGATTGGGTGGGCTATTTACAGATGGACTATGTACAGCTGCAGCGATCGATTAGCTGCTCAGATAGCTGATGTTTAACGTTAGTGAGGGAGATATAAGTCTCCAGCTTCAGCGATTTTTGCAATTTGTTCCAGTCACTGGCAGCAAAGAACTGGAAGGAAAGGAGGCCAAAGGAGGTGTCGGCCCTGGGGATGACCAGTAAGATACACCTGCTGGAGCGCGTGCTATGGGTGGGTGTTGTTATCATGACCAGTGAGCTGAGATAAGGCAGGGCTCCACCTAGCATAGACTTATAGATGACCTGGAGCCAGCGGGTCTGGCGACAAATATGTAGTGAGGGCCAGCCGACTAGAGAATACAGGTCGCAGTGGTGGGTGTTATAAGGGGCTTTGGTAACAAAACGGATGGCACTGTGATAGACCGCATCCAGCCCGCTGAGCTGAGTATTGGAAGCTATTTTGCAGATGACATCGCCGAAGTCGAGGATCGGTAGGATGGTCAGTTTTACGAGGGTAAGTTTGGCGGCGTGAGTGAAGGAGGCTTTGTTGTGAAATAGAAAGCCGACTCCAGATCTGATTTTTGACTGGAGATGTTTAATATGAGTCTGGAAGGAGAGTCTACAGTCTAGCCAGACACCCAGGCATCTGTAGTTGTCCCCACATTCCAGGTCAGAATCGTCCAGAGTAGTGATGCCGGGCGGGCAGGCGCGGGCAGCGAACGGTTGAAAAGCATGCATCCGGCCCCACCAGCGTTCAAGAGCAGTTGGAGGCCATGGAAGGAGTGTTGTATGGCATTGAAGCTCGTTTGGAGGTTAGTTAACACAGTGTCCAAGGAAGGGCCAGATGTATACAAAATGGTGTCGTCTGCGTAGAGGTGGATCAGGGAATCACCCGCAGCAAGAGCGACATCGTTGATATATACAGAGAAAAGAGTCGGCCCGAGAATTGAACCCTGTGGTACCCCCATAGAGACTGCCAGAGGTCCGGACAACAGGCCCTCCGATTTGACACACTGAACTCTGTCTGCGAAGTAGTTGGTGAACCAGGCGAGGCAGTCATTTGAGAAACCAAGGCTATTGAGTCTGCCGATAAGAATACGGTGATTGACAGAGTCGAAAGCCTTGGCCAGGTCGATGAAGACGACTGCACAGTACTGTCTCCTATCGATGGCGGTTAAGATATCGTTTAGTACCTTGAGCATGGCCGAGGTGCACCCGTGACCAGCTCGGAAACCGGATTGCACAGCGGAGAAGGTACGGTGGGACCCGAAATGGTCAGCGATCTGTTTATTAACTTGGCTTTTGAAGACTTTAGAAAGGCAGGGTAGGATAGATATAGGTTTGTAGCAGTTTGGGTCTAGAGTGTCACCCCTGTTGATTTGTCCTTCTCAAATAAACCTATTTTTCTCCCCCTGATTTGCTTTGGAGTTTGTGATATTGAAGAATAACATAAATTGATAGCAACCAGTTGCTCGGAGCTTAAATGTTGACTTATACACATTGTAGATGGGAATCCACTATACTGAATAGGCTGGACAACTATTTAACCCCAAGTAACTAAACAATGTTTTAGTTGTGAATTGCAAAGCAAGCAGATTAACGGAAGAGGATACTGCTCGCTCGTCTGCTGGTGGTTGAGTTTCTTCATGTTAGAGAGGATCTTCTCCAGACCATGGACCCACTGCCTAGCCTCCTCCACCGAGGTAGCTATCAGGTCCAGGTTCCTCCTGCGGCCCTTAAAGATGATGGAGAAACAGAGGTCCTCCACGTGGGCCTCTGTGTGCTTCTGAAGACCCTCCGACTGCCGGCCCTTACGCACAGAGTCTATCTCATCAATGGAAACTGAAAGGGGAGACAAGAAGGGGAGTGAGGTTAGAATTGTTTATGAAATCCTGGTCCTGAAGTCTCACTGCATGCTTGGTTTCATGGCAGCTGAGATTTGATAGTTTCTTGGTTAAAACCAAAGAGCCTCAAGATCCAGGCTAGGGAAACGGTGTGATGACATGGCTGTCACCAGGGCTTGTCCCAATCATGTCTTCATCACATCTACCCCAGACAGAAACATATAGGAGAGGGTGGGTTTGATAGGACAGGACAGGGTGGTAGAGGAGGCTAGGCAGGAAACCTCTCTGTCTCAGTGTGCCCTTCACCCACCCACAGCACCCAACAGCCATCTGCCTATCTACACACTTCGTTCCCAGTTTCTGTTCCTATACACCCCAACCTGTGTAACTGACTGGAGGAGCATGTCAGTCAGATTTAGTCCCTGGTATCTACTGGTCAGTCAGTTACACAGTCAGTATCTAAATAATATGTATGAAATGCTTGATAGTGTATGTGATGTAAACAGAGAGGTCTACTTTCTTGGGGACATAAATATTGACTGGTTTTCATCAAGCTGTCCACTCAAGAGGAAGCTTTTCAGTCTAACCAGTTCCTGTAATCTGGTTCAGGTTATTAATCAACCTACCAGGGTGTTTACAAACACTACAGGAACAAGATCATCCACATGTATCAATCACATGTTTACTAATACTGTAGAACTTTGTTCTGAAGATGTATCCGTAACATTGGATGCAGTGATCACAATATAGTGGCAATATCCAGGAAAGACAAATTTCCAAAAGCTGGTTCTAAAATAGTGTATAAGAGATCATACAAACATTTCGCTGTGGACGATGTTAAAAATATTTGTTTGTCTGATGTGATTAATGAGGAGCATCCAGACGCTGCACTTGATGAATTTATGAAGTTGCTTTTTACAATTATTGATAAACATGCACCTGTTAAGAAACTGACTGTTAGAACTGTTAAGGCTCCATGGATTGATGAGGAAATTAATAAACTGTATGGTTGAAAGAGATGGGGCATAAGGAGTGGCTGATAAATCTGGCTGTACATCTGACTGGCTGACTTACTGCAAATTTAGAAATTGTGTTACTAAACTCAACAAAAAAGAAGAAGAAACTGTATTATGAAGCCAAGATCAGTGATATAAAGAATGATGGAAAAAACTTTGGAGTACTTTAAATTAAATTATGGGCACAAAGACATTCAACTCCATCTTTCATCGAATCAGATGGCTTATTCATCACAAAACCATTTGATGTTGACAATTATTTTAATGATTATTTCACAGTCAAACTGGGCAAACTTATGCAGGAAATGCCAACAACAAACAGTGAGTAATTGTATTCATGCATTAAAAAACTAATAATGAAAGAAAAGCATTGTAATTTAGTATTTCATAAAGTCAGTGTGGGAGAGGTGGGGAAATTATTGTTATCGATCAATAATGACAAACCTCCTGGCATTGACAACTTAGATGGAAAGCTACTGAGGATGGTAGCTGACTCTATAGCCACTCCTATCTGTCATATCTTTAATCTGAGTCTATAGCCACTCCTACCTGTCATATCTTTAATCTGACTCTATAGCCACTCCTATCTGTCATATCTTTAATCTGACTCTATAGCCACTCCTATCTGTCATATCTTTAATCTGACTCTATAGCCACTCCTATCTGTCATATCTTTAATCTGACTCTATAGCCACTCCTGTCTGTCATATCTTTAATCTGACTCTATAGCCACTCCTGTCTGTCATATCTTTAATCTGACTCTATAGCCACTCCTATCTGTCATATCTTTAATCTGACTCTATAGCCACTCCTATCTGTCATATCTTTAATCTGACTCTATAGCCACTCCTATCTGTCATATCTTTAATCTGACTCTATAGCCACTCCTATCTGTCATATCTTTAATCTGACTCTATAGCCACTCCTATCTGTCATATCTTTAATCTGACTCTATAGCCACTCCTATCTGTCATATCTTTAATCTGACTCTATAGCCACTCCTATCTGTCATATCTTTAATCTGACTCTATAGCCACTCCTATCTGTCATATCTTTAATCTGAGCCGAGAGGAAAGTCTTTGTCCTCAGGCCTGGAGGGAAGCCAAAGTCATTCCACTACCCAAGAGTGGTAAAGCGGCCTTTACTGGTTCTAACAGCAGACCAATCAGCTTGCTGCCAGCCCTTAGCAAACGGTTGGAAAAAATGTGTTTTTACCAAATACAATGTTATTTCTCTGTAAACTAATTAACAACAGACTTTCAGCATGCTTATAGAGAAGGGCACTCAACATGTACTGCACTGACACAAATGACTGATGATTGGTTGAAAGAAATTGATAATAAGAAGATTGTGGGAGCTGTACTGTTAGAATTCAGTGCAGCTTTTGATATTAATGAACATAACCTGCTGTTGAAAAAACATATGTGTTATGGCTAGGGCTGTTGAGGTGTTGAGTAGGTGGGTCTGGACAGGGTGATGGGGGTGATGGAGGTGGGTCTGGACAGGGTGATGGGGGTGATGGAGGTGGGTCTGGGCAGGGTGATGGGGGTGATGGAGATGGGGGTAGGTGGGTCTGGACAGGGTGATGGGGGTGATGGAGATGGGGGTAGGTGGGTCTGGGCAGGGTGATGGGGGTGATGGAGATGGGGGTAGGTGGGTCTGGGCAGGGTGATGGGGGTGATGGAGGTGGGTCTGGGCAGGTTGATGGGGGTGATGGAGGTGGGTCTGGGCAGGGTGATGGGGGTGATGGAGGTGGGTCTGGGCAGGGTGATGGGGGTGATGGAGGTGGGTCTGGGCAGGGTGATGGGGGTGATGGAGGTGGGTCTGGGCAGGGTGATGGGGGTGATGGAGGTGGGTCTGGACAGGGTGATGGGGGTGATGGAGATGGGGGTAGGTGGGTCTGGACAGGGTGATGGGGGTGATGGAGATGGGGGTAGGTGGGTCTGGACAGGGTGATGGGGGTGATGGAGGTGGGGGTAGGTGGGTCTGGGCAGGGTGATGGGGGTGATGGAGATGGGGGTAGGTGGGTCTGGACAGGGTGATGGGGGTGATGGAGATGGGGGTAGGTGGGTCTGGACAGGGTGATGGGGGTGATGGAGGTGGGTCTGGACAGGGTGATGGGGGTGATGGAGGTGGGTCTGGACAGGGTGATGGGGGTGATGGAGGTGGGTCTGGACAGGGTGATGGGGGTGATGGAGGTGGGTCTGGACAGGGTGATGGGGGTGATGGAGGTGGGTCTGGACAGGGTGATGGGGGTGATGGAGGTGGGTCTGGACAGGGTGATGGGGGTAGATGGAGGTGGGTCTGGGCAGGGTGATGGGGTGATGGAGGTGGGTCTGGGCAGGGTGAATGGGGGTAGGTGGGTCTGGGACAGGGTGATGTGCTTAGATGGAGATGGGGGTGTGAGCAGGTGGGTCTGGGCAGGGTGATGTAGTAGATGGAGATGGGGGTGTGAGCAGGTGGGTCTGGACAGGGTGATGGGGGTGATGGAGGTGGGTCTGGGCAGGGTGATGGGGGTGATGGAGGTGGGTCTGGGCAGGGTGATGGGGGTGATGGAGGTGGGTCTGGGCAGGGTGATGGGGGTGATGAGCAGGTGGGTCTGGACAGGGTGATGGGGGTAGATGGAGATGGGGACAGGTGGGTCTGGGCAGGGTGATGGGGGTAGATGGAGGTGGGGGTAGGTGGGTCTGGACAGGGTGATGGGGGTAGATGGAGGTGGGGGTAGGTGGGTCTGGGCAGGGTGATGGGGGTAGATGGAGATGGGGGTAGGTGGGTCTGGGCAGGGTGATGGGGGTAGATGGAGGTGGGGGTAGGTGGGTCTGGGCAGGGTGATGGGGGTAGATGGAGATGGGGGTAGGTGGGTCTGGACAGGGTGATGGGGGTGATGGAGATGGGGGTAGGTGGGTCTGGACAGGGTGATGGGGGTGATGGAGATGGGGGTAGGTGGGTCTGGACAGGGTGATGGGGGTGATGGAGATGGGGGTAGGTGGGTCTGGACAGGGTGATGTAGTAGATGGAGATGGGGGTGTGAGCAGGTGGGTCTGGGCAGGGTGATGTAGTAGATGGAGATGGGGGTGTGAGCAGGTGGGTCTGGACAGGGTGATGTAGTAGATGGAGATGGGGGTAGGTGGGTCTGGGCAGGGTGATGTAGTAGATGGAGATGGGGGTGTGAGCAGGTGGGTCTGGACAGGGTGATGTAGTAGATGGAGGTGTAAACAGGTGGGTCAGGGCAGGGTGATGTAGTAGATGGAGGTGTAAACAGGTGGGTCTGGGCAGGGTGATGTAGTAGATGGAGGTGTGAGCAGGTGGGTCTGGGCAGGGTGATGTAGTAGATGGGGGTGTGAGTAGGTGGGTCTGGGCAGGGTGATGTAGTAGATGGAGATGGGGGTGTGAGTAGGTGGGTCTGGGCAGGGTGATGTAGTAGATGGAGATGTGGGTGTGAGGTGGGTCTGGGCAGGGTGATGTAGTAGATGGGGGTGTGAGTAGGTGGGTCTGGGCAGGGTGATGTAGTAGATGGGGGTGTGAGCAGGTGGGTCTGGACAGGGTGATGTAGTTGATGGAGATGGAGGTGTGAGTAGGTGGGTCTGGACAGGGTGATGTAGTTGATGGAGATGGAGGTGTGAGCAGGTGGGTCTGGGCAGGGTGATGTAGTAGATGGAGATGGGGGTGTGAGCAGGTGGGTCTGGGCAGGGTGATGTAGTAGATGGAGATGGGGGTGTGAGCAGGTGGGTCTGGACAGGGTGATGTAGTTGAGCAGGGGGGTGTGAGTAGGTGGGTCTGGGCAGGGTGATGTAGTTGATGGAGATGGAGGTGTGAGCAGGTGGGTCTGGGCAGGGTGATGTAGTAGATGGAGATGGGGGTGTGAGCAGGTGGGTCTGGGCAGGGTGATGTAGTAGATGGAGATGGGGGTGTGAGCAGGTGGGTCTGGGCAGGGTGATGTAGTAGATGGAGATGGGGGTGTGAGCAGGTGGGTCTGGGCAGGGTGATGTAGTAGATGGAGATGGGGGTGTGAGCAGGTGGGTCTGGGCAGGGTGATGTAGTAGATGGAGATGGGGGTGTGAGCAGGTGGGTCTGGGCAGGGTGATGTAGTAGATGGAGATGGGGGTGTGAGCAGGTGGGTCTGGGCAGGGTGATGTAGTAGATGGAGATGGGGGTGTGAGCAGGTGGGTCTGGGCAGGGTGATGTAGTAGATGGAGATGGGGGTGTGAGTAGGTGGGTCTGGGCAGGGTGATGTAGTAGATGGAGATGGGGGTGTGAGCAGGTGGGTCTGGACAGGGTGATGTAGTAGATGGAGATGGGGGTGTGAGTAGGTGGGTCTGGACAGGGTGATGTAGTAGATGGAGATGGGGGTGTGAGCAGGTGGGTCTGGACAGGGTGATGGGGGTGTGAGCAGGTGGGTCTGGGCAGGGTGATGGGGGTGTGAGCAGGTGGGTCTGGGCAGGGTGATGGGGGTGTGAGCAGGTGGGTCTGGGCAGGGTGATGGGGGTGTGAGCAGGTGGGTCTGGGCAGGGTGATGGGGGTGTGAGCAGGTGGGTCTGGGCAGGGTGATGGGGGTGTGAGCAGGTGGGTCTGGGCAGGGTGATGGGGGTGTGAGCAGGTGGGTCTGGGCAGGGTGATGGGGGTGTGAGCAGGTGGGTCTGGGCAGGGTGATGGGGGTGTGAGCAGGTGGGTCTGGGCAGGGTGATGGGGGTGTGAGCAGGTGGGTCTGGGCAGGGTGATGGGGGTGTGAGCAGGTGGGTCTGGGCAGGGTGATGGGGGTGTGAGCAGGTGGGTCTGGGCAGGGTGATGGGGGTGTGAGCAGGTGGGTCTGGGCAGGGTGATGGGGGTGTGAGCAGGTGGGTCTGGGCAGGGTGATGTAGTAGATGGAGATGGGGGTGATGTAGTTGATGGGGGTGTAAACAGGTGGGTCTGGACAGGGTGATGTAGTAGATGGAGATGGGGGTGTGAGCAGGTGGGTCTGGACAGGGTGATGGGGGTGTGAGCAGGTGGGTCGGGGCAGGGTGATGTGGGTCTGGGCAGGGTGATGGGGGTGTGAGCAGGTGGGTCTGGGCAGGGTGATGTAGTAGATGGAGATGGGGGTGATGTAGTTGATGGGGGGTAAACAGGTGGGTCTGGACAGGGTGATGTAGTTGATGGAGATGGGGGTGTGAGTAGGTGGGTCTGGACAGGGTGATGTAGTTGATGGAGATGGGGGTGTGAGTAGGTGGGTCTGGACAGGGTGATGTAGTAGATGGAGATGGGGGTGTGAGTAGGTGGGTCTGGACAGGGTGATGTAGTTGATGGAGATGGGGGTGTGAGTAGGTGGGTCTGGACAGGGTGATGTAGTTGATGGAGATGGGGGTGTGAGTAGGTGGGTCTGGACAGGGTGATGTAGTAGATGGAGATGGGGGTGTGAGTAGGTGGGTCTGGACAGGGTGATGTAGTAGATGGAGATGGGGGTGTGAGTAGGTGGGTCTGGACAGGGTGATGTAGTAGATGGAGATGGGGGTGTGAGTAGGTGGGTCTGGACAGGGTGATGTAGTAGATGGAGATGGGGGTGTGAGTAGGTGGGTCTGGACAGGGTGATGTAGTAGATGGAGATGGGGGTGTGAGTAGGTGGGTCTGGACAGGGTGATGTAGTAGATGGAGATGGGGGTGTGAGTAGGTGGGTCTGGGCAGGGTGATGTAGTTGATGGAGATGGGGGTGTGAGTAGGTGGGTCTGGACAGGGTGATGTAGTTGATGGGGGTGTAAACAGGTGGGTCTGGGCAGGGTGATGTAGTTGATGGGGGTGTCAACAGGTGGGTCTGGGCAGGGTGATGTAGTTGATGGGGGTGTGAGCAGGTGGGTCTGGGCAGGGTGATGTAGTTGATGGAGATGGGGGTGTCATCAGGTGAGTCTGGACAGGGTGATGTTGTTGTCATTTGAATGTGTATGTTTTGTATTGTTTTTAAATATTAAATACATTTATACAAAAAAATAAATAAGGAAAAATGAAAAGGTTGAAACATGCACCTGATTATTCATTATGAATAGGATTTATTTCATTTAGTTAATTTACATTCTTCATTGTAACCACAATGTCACAAATAATTGCACACAACATGAGCAGATTAACTTGGTCAAAACATTTCTTTATTAAAGACTATCAGAAAGAATGTTGGTCCTTATTTATGTTGATCCAAAGCCATGAATTAGTGAGTCACTCAGCTTCATGTTGACATGGACTCTTTCATTCAGTTTCTTCTTCACATCAGCAATGAAGGACTCTGGGTATCAGATATATATATATATATTTATATATATATATATATATATATATATATATATATATATATATATATATATATATATATATATATAGTGCATACGGAAAGTATTCAGAAACTTTTCAATGGATTCAATTGTTTTTATTCCTCATCACTCTACATCTTCATCTTTCCCTCAATCCTGACTAGTCTCCCAGTACTCTACACACAATACCCCATAATGACAAAGCAAAATAAATACTTATATCACATTTACATAATTAGTCAGACCCTTTACTCAGTACTTTGTTGAAGCAGCGAGTCTCGATTCTTCTTGGGTATGACGCTACAAGCTTGGCACACCTGTATTTGGAGAGTTGGGGAGTGTCGCTGCACAGCTATTTTCAGGTCTCTCCAGAGATGTTGGATTGGGTTCAAATCCGGGCTCTGGCTGTGCCACTCAAAGACATTCAGAGTCTTGTCCCGAAGCCACATCTGCATTGTCTTGGCTGTGTGCTTAGGGTCGTTGTCCTGTTGGAGGTGAACCTTCGCCCCAGTCTGAGGTCATGAGCGCTCTGGAGCATCAAGGACCTCTCTGTACTTTGCTCTGTTCATCTTTCCCTCAATCCTGACTAGTCTCCCAGTACCTGCGGCTGAAAAACTTCCCCACAGAAAACGGTCAGTGACCATCGGGTTCTTGGTCACCTCCCCGACCAAAGCCCTTCTCCCCCGAATGCTCAGTTTGGCCGGGCGGCCAGCTCTTGGAAGAGTCTTAGTGGTTCCAAACTTCACACACACACACACACACACACACACACACACACACACACACACACACACACACACACACACACACACACACACACACACACACACACACACACACACACACACACACACAGAAAACAGAATATTGTAGGCCGGAGATTATACGGTACTTTGTATTCGGACCAGCAGTTGTTGCTTATTTTCATTTTGAAAGACAGAACAGTGTCCAAGTCATCACGCAGACATTCCTTGAATACCGGATGAGGTTCAGGGAGAGAATGAGGGCATTGTGTGGTCCTGACCACATTCACTCCCTTGTTATTTCTCAAGTCTTTCTGTGGAATGACAACATCCAACACTCTGTGGTGCAGATAAACGGAGGACGGGACTGGAAGCCAAACCAATATGTTTACGATGTAAACTTCCCCTTAGAGTTTTTCTTTAGCCTTTTAGCTAGGCTCAGTCTGGTGGGTGATTGATGGATAGAAGTAAATCTCTGTGCGATTAATACTTCTAAAACTATGATAATTACAATGATATGACGATTACAAGCAGCAACATGCTGCCAATAGGAATTTGAGTTATTTTGTTAAATTTCCAAGCAGGATTATAACAGTCTGATTAAAGTCAAAACATGAAAGACAGATCTGCGTGCATCAAATTAAAACCTCCCTATCCTTTACCACCAACGACAGTCTTTCAAGCCTCATCATCACGAGGCGTTTTGTTTGCAGAGCCTCATCATCACGAGGCATTGTGTTTGCAGAGCCTCATCATCACGAGGCATTGTGTTTGCAGAGCCTCATCATCACGAGGCATTGTGTTTGCAGAGCCTCATCATCACGAGGCATTGTGTTTGCAGAGCCTCATTCAAGGAGAAGGTAAGATGAATCATATTATAGCAGAAAACTCCTTGAAGAGAGATGTCATAATAGAGGAGTAATAGAGGACCATAAACCAGTATAAGGACCATAAACCAGTATAAGGACCATAAACCAGTGTAAGGACCATAAACCAGTGTAAGGACCATAAACCAGTATAAGGACCATAAACCAGTGTAAGGACCATAAACCAGTGTAAGGACCATAAACCAGTGTAAGGACCATAAACCAGTGTAAGGACCATAAACCAGTGTAAGGACCATAAACCAGTGTAAGGACCATAAACCAGTGTAATAAACACAACCTGTCACAGTACTGGGTCTGGTCCCCTCTCAGTGACTAGAGACCTGAGTTAACAGTAACCTACAGTACAGTACTGGGTCTGGTCCCCTCTCAGTGACTGGAGACCTGAGTTAACAGTAACCTACAATACAGTACTGGGTCTGGTCCCCTCTCAGTAACATACAGTACAGTACTGGGTCTGGTCCCTTCTCAGTGACTAGAGACCTGAGTTAACAGTAACCTACAGTACAGTACTGGGTCTGGTCCCCTCTCAGTGACTGGAGACCTGAGTTAACAGTAACCTACAGTACAGTACTGGGTCTGGTCCCCTCTCAGTAACATACAGTACAGTACTGGGTCTGGTCCCCTCTCAGTAACATACAGTACAGTACTGGGTCTGGTCCCCTCTCAGTAACCTACAGTACAGTACTGGGTCTGGTCCCCTCTCAGTAACATACAGTACAGTACTGGGTCTGGTCCCCTCTCAGTAACCTACAGTACAGTACTGGGTCTGGTCCCCTCTCAGTAACATACAGTACAGTACTAGGTCTGGTCCCCTCTCAGTAACATACAGTACAGTACTGGGTCTGGTCCCCTCTCAGTAACCTACAGTACAGTACTGGGTCTGGTCCCCTCTCAGTAACCTACAGTACAGTACTAGGTCTGGTCCCCTCTCAGTAACCTACAGTACAGTACTGGGTCTGGTCCCCTCTCAGTAACCTACAGTACAGTACTAGGTCTGGTCCCCTCTCAGTAACATACAGTACAGTACTGGGTCTGGTCCCCTCTCAGTAACATACAGTACAGTACTGGGTCTGGTCCCCTCTCAGTAACATACAGTACAGTACTGGGTCTGGTCCCCTCTCAGTAACATACAGTACAGTACTAGGTCTGGTCCCCTCTCAGTAACATACAGTACAGTACTGGGTCTGGTCCCCTCTCAGTAACCTACAGTACAGTACTGGGTCTGGTCCCCTCTCAGTAACCTATAGTACAGTACAGTACTAGGTCTGGTCCCCTCTCAGTAACCTACAGTACAGTACTGGGTCTGGTCCCCTCTCAGTAACCTACAGTACAGTACTAGGTCTGGTCCCCTCTCAGTAACATACAGTACAGTACTAGGTCTGGTCCCCTCTCAGTAACCTACAGTACAGTACTGGGTCTGGTCCCCTCTCAGTAACATACAGTACAGTACTGGGTCTGGTCCCCTCTCAGTATTACAGTAGACCTCTTTTTATTTTTATTTATCCTTTATTTAACCTTTATTTAACCTTTATTTAACCTTTATTTAACCTTTATTTAACTAGGCAAGTCAGTTAAGATCCAAATCTTATTTACAATAACGGCCTACCTTATACGGCCCAGGATGTTACTGTAGTCAATTAGAATGATTGACCGGTTCTTTCGCATACAGTGTGTGAATCTCTCAGAGACTTATAAAAGTACATTTACATTTTAATCAGACACGTTTATCCAGAGTAACTGAATGCATACAACCTCCTACATTTTAATACTGGTCCTCCGTGGGAATCGAACCCACAACCCTGGCTCTGCAAGTGCAATGGTCTACCAAATGAGCTACGTGGGGCCGCAGTAGCCTGAGAAAATGCAGACTCTACCTCACACAGACTCTACCTCGCTCAGACTCTACCTCGCACAGACTCTACCTCGCACAGACTCTACCTCGCACAGACTCTACCTCGCACAGACTCTACCTCACACAGACTCTACCTCGCTCAGACTCTACCTCGCACAGACTCTACCTCGCACAGACTCTACCTCGCACAGACTCTACCTCGCACAGACTCTACCTCGCACAGACTCTACCTCGCACAGACTCTACCTCGCTCAGACTCTACCTCGCACAGACTCTACCTCGCACAGACTCTACCTCGCTCAGACTCTGCCTCGCTCAGACTCTACCTCACACAGACTCTACCTCACACAGACTCTACCTCAAACAGACTCTACCTCGCTCAGACTCTACTTCACTCAGACTCTACCTCGCTCAGACTCTACCTCGCACAGACTCTACCTCGCTCAGACTCTACCTCGCTCAGACTCTACCTCACACAGACTCTACCCCGCACAGACTCTACCTCGCACAGACTCTACCTCGCACAGACTCTACATCACACAGACTCTACCTCACACAGACTCTACCTCGCACAGACTCTACATCATATGACTCTACCTCACACAGACTCTACCTCGCTCAGACTCTACCTCGCACAGACTTTACCTCACACAGACTCTACCTCGCACAGACTCTACCTCGCACAGACTCTACCTCGCACAGACTCTACCTCGCTCAGACTCTACCTCGCTCAGACTCTACCTCGCACAGACTCTACCTCGCTCAGACTCTACCTCACACAGACTCTACCTCGCACAGACTCTACCTCGCACAGACTCTACCTCGCACAGACTCTACCTCGCTCAGACTCTACCTCACACAGACTCTACCTCACACAGACTCTACCTCGCTCAGACTCTACCTCGCTCAGACTCTACCTCGCACAGACTCTACCTCGCACAGACTCTACCTCGCACAGACTCTACCTCGCACAGACTCTACCTCATATGACTCTACCTCGCACAGACTCTACCTCGCTCAGACTCTACCTCATATGACTGTACCTCATATGACTCTATCTCATATGACTCTACTTCGCGCAGATTCTACCTCATATGACTCTACCTCCCACAGACTCTACCTCATGACTTTACCTCCTGACTCTACCTCGTATGACTGTACCTCATATGACTCTATCTCATATGACTCTACTTCGCGCAGATTCTACCTCATATGACTCTACCTCCCACAGACTCTACCTCATGACTTTACCTCCTGACTCTACCTCGTATGACTGTACCTCATACGACATTACCTCGCACAGACTCCATCTCATATGACCCGGGCTGTTACTCTGACTCTCTCTCTCTCTCTCTCTCTCTCTCTCTCTCTCTCTCTCTCTCTCTCTTTCTCTTTCTTTCTTTCTTTCTTTCTTTCCCACACACCCAGTCAGGGTGTGGACAGTAAACACAGGAAAGGCATTGTAAACAAAACACTGCCCTATGAGACAGAGGTACTGGTGATAGTTTAGAGTGGATAGATATGGCTTTAGTCTGCTGTAGTGTCACATATGTACAGTATACATTACCAGGTAAGACAGGTTATCTATGTACAATGTGTAATAGAGGAAGACAACACCTGATTACAGTTATACTGTTGTTCTCCAGCTGGTGCTTGACATTACAGAACAGAGTTAGTCCCTGGGGAGAAAGTGTTTACTAAACACAAAGTATCACCCTCTGTCACGTACACTCCCTCTCCGGCCTCTAGGTCATCAGGCTGCTGATTATCCCGCACACCTGGGCCTCATGGCACTCACCTGTACTCCACCACCTCCTTGATTACCTTCCCTATATCTGTCACTCCCCTTGGTTCTTTCCTCAGGTGTTATTGACTCTGTTTCATGTCGGTGCGTTTGTGTTCATTGTTTATTTTATTTATTAAAACAGTCACTCCCTGAACTCGCTTCCCGACTATCAGCTCACTCGTTACACCCTCCCACATTCTCTTCTCCTTCGACTAAACACTTGAGAGCTCGTTGGTAAACTTGGCTCAATCAAAACCACAGGAAGAAACTACAAAAAGGAGAGGAAGGGGAGAGGAGGAGGCTGGGTCCTGGAGCTGACACACATGGCCAGTCCTTTGCCAGGAGATGTCTGAGAGGAAGCCAGGGATGGAATGGACACACACCAGTCTGGACAGTTCAAAAGGAAGCGATGTGTGGGAACAGTCAGGATTCACCACTTGATATTTCTCTCTTGACTATCTGTGAGATGTTTTAGTTTACATTCCACTGCCTCCCAAAACCCAGGTTGACCAGTAGTGAGATGCAGGGCTGTGAGACACAATAGACAGAGTAGGTGGTAGAACTCGGACAGACGGAGTAGGTGGTAGAACTCGGACAGACAGAGTAGGTGGTAGAACTCGGACAGACGGAGTAGGCGGTAGAACTCGGACAGACAGAGTAGGTGGTAGAACTCGGACAGAAGGAGTAGGTGGTAGAACTCAGACAGACGGAGTAGGTGGTAGAACTCGGACAGACAGAGTAGGTGGTAGAACTCGGACCGACGGAGTAGGCGGTAGAACTCAGACAGATGGAGTAGGCGGTAGAACTCAGACAGACGGAGTAGGTGGTAGAACTCGGACAGACAGAGTAGGTGGTAGAACTCGGACCGACGGAGTAGGCGGTAGAACTCAGACAGATGGAGTAGGCGGTAGAACTCGGACAGACGGAGTAGGTGGTAAAACTCGGACCGACGGAGTAGGCGGTAGAACTCGGACAGACGGAGTAGGCGGTAGAACTCGGACAGATGGAGTAGGCGGTAGAACTCGGACAGATGGAGTAGGCGGTAGAACTCGGACAGACGGAGTAGGCGGTAAAACTCGGACAGACGGAGTAGGCGGTAGAACTCAGACAGACGGAGTAGGCGGTAGAACTCGGACAGACAGAGTAGGCGGTAGAACTCGGACAGACAGAGTAGGCGGTAGAACTCGGACAGACAGAGTAGGCGGTAGAACTCGGACAGACGGAGTAGGCGGTAGAACTCGGACAGACGGAGTAGGCGGTAAAACTCGGACAGACGGAGTAGGCGGTAGAACTCAGACAGACGGAGTAGGCGGTAAAACTCGGACAGACGGAGTAGGCGGTAGAACTCGGACAGACGGAGTAGGCGGTAGAACTCGGACAGACAGAGTAGGCGGTAGAACTCGGACAGACAGAGTAGGCGGTAGAACTCGGACAGACAGAGTAGGCGGTAGAACTCGGACAGACGGAGTAGGCGGTAGAACTCGGACAGACGGAGTAGGCGGTAAAACTCGGACAGACGGAGTAGGCGGTAGAACTCGGACAGACGGAGTAGGCGGTAAAACTCGGACAGACGGAGTAGGCGGTAGAACTCAGACAGACGGAGTAGGCGGTAGAACTCGGACAGACGGAGTAGGCGGTAGACCGCGGACAGATGGAGTAGGCGGTAGAGCTCAGAAGGACCATTACCCAGGTCAGGCTGGTTCTGCTGACCCTGTCGGATATGGGACTCGATCTCCAAGGTGACGGCGGCAACGATGCAGGTGGATGGCACAATGGCTCCTGGCTCGGTACCCGTGTTGTTGGTGCTGAACTGGCGAGAGAGGGCATCTCGCTTGGTATTCTTCGAACCGGGGAAATAAGTGAGTGGGAAATTGAATCTACCGAAGGACAAGGTCCACCTGGTTTGCCGGGAGTTCAGACGTTTGGCGGTCTGGATGTAGGACAGGTTTCTATGGTCAGTCCACACGATGAAGGGGATCACAGAGCCCTCCAGGTTGTGATGCCATTCCTCCAGAGCCAGCTTAACAGCCAGGAGTTCCCGGTTTCCGATGTCAAAATTCCTCTCTGCAGGTGAGAGCTTATGGGAAAAGAATGCACATGGGTGAACCTTCTGATCAGAGGGGGAATGTTGAGACAGAACAGCACCTACCCCCGGTGTCAGAGGTGTCCACCTCCATGATGAACTGGAGTTCTGGGTTGGGCTGAGTAAGGACCGGAGGTGAAGCGACGTTTGAGTTCCAGGAATGCTGTCTCTGCCTCAGGAGTCCAGTGGAACACAGGTGGAGGTGAGAGGTGCTGCCAGACGGCTGTAGTTGCGGATTAAACGTCTGTAAAAATGTGCAAACCCCAGGAAACGCTGTAGCTGCTTCAGGTTGGCGGGCGCAGGCCACTCTGACTGCCTTGACCTTGGCCATACAGATATCCGCCATGTTGTGGAGTCAACAGAAGCCAGAAAAATAATTATAAATATTCACTTACCTTTGATGATCTTCATCAGAATGCACTCCCAGGAATCTCAGTTCCAAAATAAATGTTTGTTTTGTTCGATGAAGTCCATAATTTATGTCCAAATACCTCCTTTTTGTTAGCGTGTTTAGCCCTGTAATCCAAATACATGAGGCGTGATCACTAGGTGCAGACGAAAAGTCAAAAAGTTCCATTACAGTCCGTAGAAACATGTCAAACAATGTATAGAATCAATCTTTAGGATGTTTTTAACATAAATCTTCAATAATGTACCAACCGGAGAATTCCTTTGTCTTCAGAAATGCAATGGAACTCAAGCTAACTCTCACGCGAACACGCATGGTCAGCTCATGGCACTCTGGGAGAGACCTTACTCAATCCCCTCTCATTCGCCCCACCTCACAGTAGAAGCCTCAAACAAGGTTCTAAAGACTGTTGACATCTAGTGGAAGCCTTAGGAAGTGCAATATTACCCAATTTCCACTGTATTTTGCAAAGCAAAGAGTTGAAAAACTACAAACCTCAGATTTCCCACTTCCTGGTTGGATTTTTTCTTAGATTTTTGCCTGCCATATGAGTTCTGTTTTACTCACAGACATCATTCAAACAGTTTTAGAAACTTCAGAGTGTTTTCTATCCTAGCTTTTGGGCCTGAGTAACAGGCAATTTACTCTGGGCACGCTTTTCATCCAAAATTCCGAATGCTGCCCCCTATCCTAAAAAAGTTATCAGTGATATTATTCAGCCCACAGAAGTCTATGCATGGCCTCAGTGACCCATCCTTCTTCACAAAGAAAAACCCAGCACCCACCGGGGAGGAAGATGGCTTGATAAATCCTGCAGCCAGAGAATCCTGGACATACCTCTCCATAGCCTCTTGCTCGGGATGAGAGAGGTTAAACAATCAGCTACTGGGGAGAGAATCTCCAGGCTGGAGGTCAATGGAGCAGTCGTACGGCCGATGAGGCGGCAGCGACAGGACGTGGTTCTGGCTGAACACAGGAGCTAGATCGTGATACTCGGGAGGAACTGATGACAGGTCCGGAGGTTCTAGAATGAACTGGGGCACAGACAAGCCCGGGGGAAGGGCAGAATGTAAACAATTAGAGTGACAAAACAAACTTCAAGTGGCTACATTTCCGGCGGTCCAGTCAATCTGTGGGTTGTGTAGCTTTAACCATGGATGGCCAAGAACCAGGGGAGAGTAAGGACAGTCGATTATGTGGAAACTGATCTTTTCCTGGTGATTTCCAGAGAGACACAGGATGACAAGACGGTTCTCTTACAGACACGGGCGAGGAGCTGTCCATTGAGAGCGTTGGCATCGAGGGGTGAATCGAGTGGGACAGTGTCCAGGCCCAACTGGGTAATGACATCTCGGTCCAGGAAGCTCTCATCGGCGCCTGAATCGATGAGAGCAGACAGAGGAAAAGCCTGGCTCTGCCACACAAGGTTGCCTTCAAGCAGGGGTCTGGGGGAAGATGGGCAGGCGATTTGGCTCAACAGTATATCCCCCACTACTGCCGAGCCCCCTCTTTTGCTGAACGCAGGGAACAAGTGGAGACAAAGTGACCAACCTGGCCACAGTATAGGCGTGAGGGAGTGAAACTCACATGCCATCTCAGCAACACTATGGGAGCCTTGACGGAGGGACAGGAGTTGTTATGCAGCATCCTTTCCGCAGACCGGGTGGTCGAAGACTTTCTTCATCTCCTCCGTGAATCTGGAGTAGGATAAGCAGATGGGGGACTCTCTCCCACACCACCGTGGCCCAAGAAAGCGCTGCTCCATGGAGGCAGCCAATCAGAAAGGAAATATTGGCCCGTTCGCTAGCATAAGAGTCGGGCTGTTGCTCAAATACTGGTGAACATTGTACTAAAAAGGTTCTGAAAGCTCCGAGGTTGCCATCGTAACGCTCGGGAATCGGAAACAAACTGCTCCCGGAGCGGAGGAGAAGGACTTGGAGCCGGTTGTGAGCTCTGGGTAAAGGGTCAGCCCTGTAGGTCAGGCAGGCTCTGTGAAAACTCCTTGATGTTCTCCAGAAGGGTCTTCAGGGCGTGGTCATGTTGCTCGAGCAGGGCGCCCTGGCCGACGAGGGTTTGGTGGAGAGTCTGCTGGGTTCATCTCTTTGGCCAGATCGTACTGTTACGCGGAGTGGAACAGGGGAACCCAAGAGCAGACTCAGACGAGGAGACTGGGATGAAGTAACTAAGATATTTACTGAAAAACAAGGGGGAGATAACTATGTTTTTAGTTCTAGGTAACCATATTGTGACTACAACTAAGTTAAAACTCATGGTTCCTACCGTAACACATTACAACCTGTTTACATTGGAACTGGCCCACTACAACAGAGGATACGTTGTTTCACAACAGAATTAGCGTGCACCACCGCTAACTAGCTAGCCATTTCACATCAGTTACAGTAGCAGTACTCACAGGTCTGGTTGCTCTGATACAGTAGCAGTACTCACAGGTCTGGTTACTCTGATAGAGTAGCAGTACTCACAGGTCTGGTTACTCTGATACAGTTGCAGTACTCACAGGTCTGGTTGCTCTGATACAGTGGCAGTATTCACAGGCCTGGTTGCTCTGATACAGTAGCAGTACTCACAGGTCTGGTTACTCTGATACAGTTGCAGTACTCACAGGTCTGGTTACTCTAATACAGTGGCAGTACTCACAGGTCTGGTTACTCTAATACAGTCACAGTACTCACAGGTCTGGTTACTCTGATACAGTAGCAGTACTCACAGGTCTGGTTGCTCTGATACAGTAGCAGTACTCACAGATCTGGTTGCTCTAATACAGTGGCAGTACTCACAGGTCTGGTTACTCTAATACAGTCGCAGTACTCACAGGTCTGGTTACTCTGATACAGTAGCAGTACTCACAGGTCTGGTTGCTCTGATACAGTAGCAGTACTCACAGGTCTGGTTGCTCTAATACAGTGGCAGTACTCACAGGTCTGGTTGCGCTGATACAGTAGCAGTACTCACAGGTCTGGTTGCTCTAATACAGTGGCAGTACTCACAGGTCTGGTTACTCTGATACAGTAGCAGTACTCACAGGTCTGGTTGCTCTGATACAGTAGCAGTACTCACAGGTCTGGTTGCTCTAATACAGTGGCAGTACTCACAGGTCTGGTTGCGCTGATACAGTAGCAGTACTCACAGGTCTGGTTGCTCTAATACAGTGGCAGTACTCACAGGTCTGGTTACTCTGATACAGTAGCAGTACTCACAGGTCTGGTTGCTCTGATACAGTAGCAGTACTCACAGGTCTGGTTGCTCTAATACAGTGGCAGTACTCACAGGTCTGGTTGCGCTGATACAGTAGCAGTACTCACAGGTCTGGTTGCTCTAATACAGTAGCAGTACTCACAGGTCTGGTTGCTCTAATACAGTGGCAGTACTCACAGGTCTGGTTGCTCTAATACAGTGGCAGTACTCACAGGTCTGGTTGCGCTGATACAGTAGCAGTACTCACAGGTCTGGTTGCTCTAATACAGTAGCAGTACTCACAGGTCTGGTTGCTCTAATACAGTAGCAGTACTCACAGGTCTGGTTGCGCTTGAAGGTCCTGTGTGACTCGTGCCACATGGTTGTACAGTCCTCCTGCAGCTTGTAGAAGCGGTTCTTCTTCCAGGAGGAGGACTTGACCTTCAGCAGCTCTCCCCCCACCAGCAAGAACTGGAGGTCCGCATCGCCCTCTAACCCTAGTGGGGTCACACAGAGGTTAGAGGTCAGACAAACACTACCCTCACCCTAACTTACAGCAGCTCTCCCCCCACCAGCAACAACTGGAGGTCCGCATCGCCCTCTAACCCTAGTGGGGTCACACAGAGGTTAGAGGTCAGACAAACACTACCCTCACCCTAACTTACAGCAGCTCTCCCCCCACCAGCAAGAACTGGAGGTCCGCATCGCCCTCTAACCCTAGTGGGGTCACACAGAGGTTAGAGGTCAGACAAACACTACCCTCACCCTAACTTACAGCAGCTCTCCCCCCACCAGCAACAACTGGAGGTCCGCATCGCCCTCTAACCCTAGTGGGGTCACACAGAGGTTAGAGGTCAGAGACAGATGGACTCTTCACAACTACTGCAACCATGGACTACTGTAACCATGGTAAACCCATCTGGAATGTTAATAAATGAAGCCATGAAGTATTTATGTGTTAGGATGGAGCAGTGTGGTGTTGGACATGTGGTGAAGGGTGTATACTGTAAAAGCAGCTGATTTTCCATCAGAACTATGCTTTCACATTGTCAGATGAAGCTCAATGATAAGCGCAATGATCTCACCAGTGGCTGCTTACAACCCATGTGTGTACGTGTATTGCTTGCATGTGTTTGTGTGTGTGCATGTTCGTGGTTGCAACCACACTTCTGCAAAGCATCCTGTGTAGAACATCTGAGACAAACATTCCAGGTCAGTCGAGTCAGACAGGAAGTGAAAGCAAAAGGACCCCTGCACCCTAAATGTTTTCCTCACTACCACTCAAGTTAGACTCTGAAAATTAATGATGTAGTTGTACATCGAGCAGCAGGAGTTAGAGGCAGCAGTCAGCGGGCTGGGCTAGGCTGGACTAGGCTGGACTGGGCTGGACTAGGCTGGACTAGGCTGGACTAGGCTGGACTGGGCTGGACTAGGCTGGACTAGGCTGGACTAGGCTGGACTGGGCTGGACTAGGCTGGACTAGGCTGGACTGGGCTGGGCTGGACTAGGCTGGACTAGGCTGGACTGGGCTGGACTAGGCTGGACTAGGCTGGACTAGGCTGGACTAGGCTGGGCTGGACTAGGCTGGACTGGCCTGGGCTGGACTAGGCTGGACTAGGCTGGACTGGCCTGGGCTGGACTAGGCTGGACTGGCCTGGGCTGGACTAGGCTGGACTAGACTGGACTGGACTAGGCTGGACTAGGCTGGACTGGCCTGGCCTAGGCTGGACTAGGCTGGACTAGGCTGGACTGGCCTTGGCTAGGCTGGACCGGGCGGTCCACATTCAGAACCACCCTGTCAGTGCTCGCCACTCCTGGGGCGTGGGCACAATAACAACATTGTAGACATTTTTACAAGGTCCCGCAACAGACTGACAGAGGCTGTTTATGAATCTAGCTGTTGTGGATTCCGGGAGGAGGAGGAAAGCTGGGCACTGGGAATTAGCTGAGTGCTTCAGACTGCCCCTGCAGGGGTTTGGACCGTAGCCTGAATTCACTCAGTAGCTCTGTTGTTGTTGACTTGTTTGATCACAGGACTGCTCACTCCTGACCGATACCATTATAAACACAAAACATGAGCTTAGATACGCTAGTGTTGGTCTAATTTCTCCATGTGATTCAGTCTTTGCCTGTGTTTCAAAATGCGTACTTGTGTTCTATCTAGAGTGTATAGCGAGTACAGAAGCTAACTGTCATTTTTCAAGTGCGATTCCAAACCTCCCTTACCAAACTGAATATGTTGTGGAAAATTTGCTGTAAACTAAATAGTGTGCCACAAAATGTTGCCAGAAGTTTGCAAATGGTTGCCACTAGTGGCAAACAGTTTACCAGATGTCATTTCTGGTGAACACATGAGTTCCAAGACCAGTAACTGTTTACGACCATCTGTTGCAAATGGAAACCAAGCGATCTACCTACCAAAGTTGTCTAGTGAGTGTCTAACTTATTCATTCATTAAACTTCCCAATAAACTTTAAAATGTGTTAGCTAATTGATGCCTGCTTAGCAATGTCATGTTTTATGGGATAGAGTGAAACACATGTTGTTGCTATACCAGTTTCAGTCTGTCAGCGCCACTGACAGGCTAGCTAGCTAGCTACCGTTATCTATCATATTGTTAACACATTTAATGTGATAGCTAGCTAGCTACCGTTATCTATCATATTGTTAACACATTTATTGTGATAGCTAGCTAGCTACCGTTATCTATCATATTGTTAACACATTTAATGTGATAGCTAGCTAGCTACCGTTATCTATCATATTGTTAACACATTTATTGTGATAGCTAGCTAGCTACTGTTATCTATCATATTGTTAACACATTTAATGTGATAGCTAGCTAGCTACCGTTATCTATCATATTGTTAACACATTTATTGTGATAGCTAGCTAGCTACCGTTATCTATCATATTGTTAACACATTTAATGTGATAGCTAGCTAGCTACCGTTATCTATCATATTGTTAACACATTTAATGTGATAGCTAGCTAGCTAACTAATGATTTGCCTGACATTTTAAACCACCTCCATTTCTGTCTTTTAAGACCTATATGCATGTCAATATGCTAGTGTCACAGTTCAGTAGCATGTTAGCTAGCACAAAAGCTAAGGTCGCTAGCAACAATACGAGTTGATTTGACATCAAAGCGAAATGTCCCATGGATACCCTTTCCCTACCCTTCGCATGGTGTTGGAAGAGGCTGTATCGACACCTTGCACTCACTCATAACACTGACTGTATCGTCTTCAAGCTTGATAAGGTAAATAAATGCACGTATTACGCTCATAAATGTAGCCCATACATTCACTCTTTATAACAATTGGATATTGCATTGCTAATGTTGTCCTTTATTTCTTACTATAAAGATGCCCTCAGCTTAGTCCTGGTTGGTTCCTCAGCAGATCAGGGCATCATAAGCTACCTTTGTTTTCTTATTGTGGCCAGGTGTATCGGGTGTGTGAGGTAATAGCGGACAAACAGGTGATAACGGCAGTTCTGTTTACTCCCTTCTCCACCAAGCTAGCCTCCGTTCTCCTCTGTCTCCCCACAGCTCCCTTCTCCACCAAGCTAGCCTCCGTTCTCATCTGTCTCCCCACAGCTCCCTTCTCCACCAAGCTAGCCTCCGTTCTCCTCTATCTCCCCACAGCTCCCTTCTCCACCAAGCTAGCCTCCGTTCTCATCTATCTCCCCACAGCTCCCTTCTCCACCAAGCTAGCCTCCGTTCTCCTCTATCTCCCCACAGCTCCCTTCTCCACCAAGCTAGCCTCCGTTCTCATCTGTCTCCCCACAGCTCCCTTCTCCACCAAGCTAGCCTCCATTCTCATCTATCTCCCCACAGCTCCCTTCTCCACCAAGCTAGCCTCCGTTCTCATCTATCTCCCCACAGCTCCCTTCTCCACCAAGCTAGCCTCCGTTCTCATCTATCTCCCCACAGCTCCCTTCTCCACCAAGCTAGCCTCCGTTCTCATCTATCTCCCCACAGCTCCCTTCTCCACCAAGCTAGCCTCCGTTCTCATCTATCTCCCCACAGCTCCCTTCTCCACCAAGCTAGCCTCCGTTCTCATCTATCTCCCCACAGCTCCCTTCTCCACCAAGCTAGCCTCCGTTCTCATCTATCTCCCCACAGCTTATTATTATGAATGTAATTACCGCCCCTCTCTTTGTTACATATACATTTTACATACGTGGTACTTTTATACACAGCATTTACATAAAGATATACATATATATTTATTTAAAATATTACATTTTGGACATCTCTGATATACATTATATTGAAGTGCATTGGGAAAGTATTCAGATCCCTTGACTTTTTCCACATGTTGTTACATTACAGCCTTATTCTACCTCAATCTACAGTACACACAATACCCCATAACGACACAATACCCCATAATGACACAATACCCCATAATGACACAATACCCCATAATGACACAATACCCCATAATGACTCAATACCCCATAATGACTCAATACCCCATAATGACTCAATACCCCATAATGACACAATACCCCATATTGACACAATACCCCATAATGACACAATACCCCATAATGACACAATACCCCATAATGACACAATACCCCATAATGACACAATACCCCACAATGACTCAATACCCCATAATGACACAATACCCCATAATGACACAATACCCCATAATGACACAATACCCCATAATGACACAATACCCCATATTGACACAATACCCCATAATGACACAATACCCCATAATGACAAAGTAAAAACAGGCTTTTAGAAAGTTTATCAAGTTTATATATTTGTTAAATACAGAAATATCACATTTACATAAGTTTTCAGATCCTTTACTGAAGAGAGCGGCGTGGTAGAGCGGTGTGGTAGAGCGGTGTGGTAGAGCGGCGTGGTAGAGCGGCGTGGGAGAGCGGCGTGGTAGAGCGGCGTGGTAGAGCGGCGTGGTAGAGCGGCGTGGGAGAGCGGCGTGGTAGAGCGGCGTGGGAGAGCGGCGTGGGAGAGCGGCGTGGTAGAGCGGCGTGGGAGAGCGGCGTGGTAGAGCGGCGTGGTAGAGCGGCGTGGTAGAGCGGCGTGGGAGAGCGGCGTGGTAGAGCGGCGTGGGAGAGCGGCGTGGGAGAGCGGCGTGGGAGAGCGGCGTGGTAGAGCGGCGTGGGAGAGCGGCGTGGTAGAGCGGCGTGGTAGAGCGGCGTGGTAGAGCGGCGTGGGAGAGCGGCGTGGAAGAGCGGCGTGGGAGAGCGGCGTGGGAGAGCGGCGTGGGAGAGCGGCAAGGGAGAGCCCTCCCTCCGACAGTCAAACAAACTGTGAGATTTTTTATCTTTTAATAAAGGAACACAAAGTAATATTGATAGGCTACTTACTAACTCAGGTTGGGTCACTAGTTCCTCCTTCCATCTGATAGGCTACTTACTAACTCAGGTTGGGTCACTAGTTCCTCCTTCCATCTGATAGGCTACTTACTAACTCAGGTTGGGTTACTAGTTCCTCCTTCCATCTGATAGGCTACTTACTAACTCAGGTTGGGTCACTAGTTCCTCCTTCCATCTGATAGGCTACTTACTAACTCAGGTTGGGTCACTAGTTCCTCCTTCCATCTGATAGGCTACTTACTAACTCAGGTTGGGTCACTAGTTTCTCCTTCCATCTGATAGGCTACTTACTAACTCAGGTTGGGTCACTAGTTCCTCCTTCCATCTGATAGGCTACTTACTAACTCAGGTTGGGTCACTAGTTCCTCCTTCCATCTGATAGGCTACTTACTAACTCAGGTTGGGTCACTAGTTTCTCCTTCCATCTGATAGGCTACTTACTAACTCAGGTTGGGTCACTAGTTCCTCCTTCCATCTGATAGGCTACTTACTAACTCAGGTTGGGTCACTAGTTCCTCCTTCCATCTGATTGGCTACTTACTAACTCAGGTTGGGTCACTAGTTCCTCCTTCCATCTGATAGGCTACTTACTAACTTAGGTTGGGTCACTAGTTCCTCCTTCCATCTGATAGGCTACTTACTAACTCAGGTTGGGTCACTAGTTCCTCCTTCCATCTGATAGGCTACTTACTAACTCAGGTTGGGTCACTAGTTCCTCCTTCCATCTGATAGGCTACTTACTAACTCAGGTTGGGTCACTAGTTCCTCCTTCCATCTGATAGGCTACTTACTAACTCAGGTTGGGTCACTAGTTCCTCCTTCCATCTGATAGGCTACTTACTAACTCAGGTTGGGTCACTAGTTCCTCCTGCCATCTGATAGGCTACTTACTAACTCAGGTTGGGTCACTAGTTCCTCCTTCCATCTGATAGGCTACTTACTAACTCAGGTTGGGTCACTAGTTCCTCCTTCCATCTGATAGGCTACTTACTAACTCAGGTTGGGTCACTAGTTCCTCCTTTCAGCTGTGGTGCTGCTTTCCTGTGCTGGTCTATAAGTGCTGCACTATCATATGGGCTGCTGGTAGATAATGGTGCTGTAGGTGATGGCTACCGTTTTACGGGCTCCTAACCAACTGTGCTGTTTTTGTTTGTTTTTAAAATTTATTTGTAACTTATTTTGTAAATAATGTTGCTGCTAACGTCTTATGACCGAGAAGAGCTTCTGAATATCAGAACAGCCTCCTTATTGTTATTTTATTGGGTTACTATTTATTTAATTTTTTTACTTGAGTTTGTTTCGTAAATATTTTCTTAACTCTATTTCTTGAACTGCATTGTTGGTTAAGGGCTTGTAAGTAAATATGATATGATTTTGATTTGAAATAGCCATATACTGTACAGATTTCCTATCTTTTCATTCAACATCGAGCCGCCAGTTCTTGTTATAGACCACACGTACACAGAGATGTACAGAGGGAACACTCTCTGGGCAGAGGGCACACTCTCTGGGCAAAGGGAACACTCTCTGGGCAGAGGGAACACTCTATGGGCAGAGGGCACACTCTATGGGCAGAGGGAACACTCTCTGGGCAGAGGGAACACTCTCTGGGCAGAGGGAACACTCTCTGGGCAGAGGGAACACTCTCTGGGCAGAGGGCACACTCTCTGGGCAGAGGGCACACTCTCTGGGCAGAGGGAACACTCTCTGGGCAGAGGGAACACTCTATGGGCAGAGGGAACACTCTCTGGGCAGAGGGAACACTCTCTGGGCAGAGGGAACACTCTCTGGGCAGAGGGCACACTCTCTGGGCAGAGGGAACACTCTCTGGGCAGAGGGCACACTCTATGGGCAGAGGGAACACTCTATGGGCAGAGGGAACACTCTATGGGCAGAGGGAACACTCTCTGGGCAGAGGGAACACTCTCTGGGCAGAGGGAACACTCTCTGGGCAGAGGGAACACTCTCTGGGCAGAGGGCACACTCTCTGGGCAGAGAGAACACTCTCTGGGCAGAGGAAACTAGGTGACACCCTGACCCAGCAGTTGTGATTGGTTCAGAACTGTTACTAGGTGACACCTTGACTCAGCAGTTGTGATTGGTCCAGAACTGTTACTGGGTGACACCTTGACCCATCATTTGTGATTGGTCCAGAACTGTTACTGGGTGACACCTTGACCCATCATTTGTGATTGGTCCAGAACTGTTACTGGGTGACACTCGACCCAGCAGTCGTCACCTTCTCAGGACTCGGCCACACCCAAACAAGTACATGACGAATCTGTGACACAGGCAACACCCGTTCTGCCAGTCACATTCTGTTAAAGGTCGCCAAAGCACACACATCCCTGGGTCGCTCCTCTTTTCAGTTCGCTGCAGCTAGCGACTGGAACGAGCTGCAACAAACACTCAAACTGGACAGTTTTATCTCAATCTCTTCAGTCAAAGACTCAATCATGGACACTCTTACTGACAGTTGTGGCTGCTTTGTGTGATGTATTGTTGTCTCTACCTTCTTGCCCTTTGTGCTGTTGTCTGTGCCCAATAATGTTTGTACCATGTTTTGTGCTGCTACCATGTTGTGTTTCTACCATGTTGTTGTCATGTTGTGTTGCTACCATGTTGTGTTGCTACCATGTTGTTGTCATGTTGTGTTGCTTCCATGCTGTGTTGTCATGTGTTGCTGACCTGCTATGTTGTTGTCTTAGGTCTCTCTTTATGAATTTATATTGCATTTATTTATTTATTTTAATCCCAGCCCCCGTCCTCGCAGGAGGCCTTTTGCCTTTTGGTAGGCCGTAATTGTAAATAAGAATTTGTTCTTAACTGACTTGCCTAGTTAAATAAAGGTTAAATTAATAAAAGAAACATTTAATATTAAGGTACACAAAAGCAAATTACTGGATTCGTCTATTTCAGCCACACCCGTTGTTGACAGGTTTATAAAAATTGAGCACACAACCATTCAATCTCCATAGACAAACATTGGCAGTAGAATGGCCCATACTGAAGAGCTCAGTGACTTTCAATGTGGCACCGTCATAGGATGCCACCTTTCCAACAAGTCAGTTCGTCAAATTTCTGCCCTTCTAGAGCTGCCCCGGTCAACTGCAAGTGTTGTTATTATGAAGTGGAAGTCTTGGAGCAACAACGGCTCAGTCGCAAAGTGGTAGGCCACACAAGCTCACAGAACGGAACTGCAGACTGCTGTAGTGCGCAAAAATTTCCTCGGTTTCAGCGTTCACTACCGAGTTCCAAACTGCCTCTGGAAGCAACGTTAACTCTTCATCGGGAGCTTCATGAAACAGGTGTCCATGGCAGAGCAGCCGCACACAAGCCTAAGATCACCATGCGCAATGCTATTCGTCAGCTGGTGGTGTAAAGCTTGCCGCCATTGGACTTTGGAGCAGTGGAAACACGTTCCCTGGAGTGATGAATCACGCTTCACCATCTGACAGTCTGACTGACGAATCTGGGTTTGGTGGATGCCAGGAGAACACTACCTGCCTGAATGCATAGTGCCAACTGTAAAGTTTGGTGGAGGAGGAATAATGGTCTGGGGCTGTTTTTCATGGTTCGGGCCCCTTAGTTCCAGTGAAGGGAAATCTTAACGCTACAGCATACAATGACATTCTAGACGATTCTGTGCTTCCAACTTTGTGGCAACAGTTTGGGGAACGCCATTTCCTGTTTCAGCATGACAATGCCCCCGTGCACAAAGAGAGGTGTAATGACTTTCGTCGGTGGAAAGAGAGGAGGACCAAAGCGCAGCGTGGTACGTTTCCATATTTATTGGAATACTTTTTCAATACGAACAAAAACAATAAACAAACGAAAACCAACGAAGCTACAGTCCTGAACTAGTGAACATAGAACACATGAACGCACGAACAGGAACAATCACCCACCAACAAACAGTGAAAACAGGCAACCTAAATATGGTTCCCAATCAGAGACAACGTAAAACACCTGCCTCTGATTGAGAACCATATCAGGCCAATAAGACAAACCTAAACAAAGAAACACATAACATAGACTACACCCACCCAGCTCACGTCCTGACCAACTAAACAAAGACTAAACAAAGGAAATGAGGTCAGGAACGTGACAAAAGGTCCATACAAAAATGGTTTGTCGAGATCGGTGTGGAAGAACTTGACTGGCCTGCACAGAGACCTGACCTCAACCCCATCGAACACCTTTGGGATGAATTGGAACGCAGACTGCAAGCCTACCCGACCTCACTAATACGCTTGTGGCTAAATGGAAGCAAGTCACGCAGAAAGGTTCCAACATCTAGTGGAAAGCCTTCCCAGAAGAGTGGAGGCTGTTATAGCAGCAAAGGGGGGACCAACTCCATATTAATGCCCATGATTTTGGAATGAGATGTTCGACAAGCAGGTGTCCACATACTTTTGTAGTGTATCTTTACTTTTACTCAAGTATGACAATTGCGAACGTTTTCCACCATCAACGCCACAGTCTAAAGACTTATTGAGAGTCGGGTTGATCACCGTTACCTTACAAGGCATCTAGAGGAGGGTGGAATTGTTGTGAATTAGTACCACCTCCATACTTACAGTAGTTCTGAAAAGACCAAAAGATTCAGATTCATGAACCTGGTACCGGCCATACATACGCATGTTTCCCGTTATCTGTCCTGACCTCTGACCTGACCTGTCCTGAAACTGTGCATTATAACTCCACCTGAAAAACACCCATCATTTACGGTGACAATAACGCTCTTATGTGCTGTATACTTTGGAAGTATTGGAATTAGGCCAGGACCGTATCTAAGGAAATAGTAAAGCATGGCGAACTTGATCAAATGTTTTTGGAGGGGTTGGCAGAATGTTTTCTTTTGCAATGACATTTGTTAAATCTGACCGTGTCTGAAAGACACAAACAATTGCACGATATCTACACTGAACTAAAATATAAATGCAACATGTAAAGTGTTGGTCCCATGTTTCATGAGCTGAAATAAAAGATCCCAGAAATGTTCCATAGGCACAAAAGGTTTCTCTCATATTTCGTGCACAAATTTGTTTACATTCCTGTTAGTGAGCATTTCTCCTTTGTCAAGAGAATCCTTCCACCTGACAGGTGTGGCATGTCTAGAAGCTGATTAAACAGCATGATCATTACACAGGTGCACCTTGTGTTGGGGACAATAAAAGGCCACTAAAATGTGCAGTTGTCACACAACACAATGCCACAGATATCTCAAGTATTGAGGGAGCGTGCAATTGGAATGCTGACTGCAGGAATGTCCACCCGAGTTGTTACCACAGAACTGAAGGTTAATTTTTCTACCATAAGCCGCCTCCAATGTCGTTTTACAGAATTTGGCAGTAACAACTGGCCTCACAACCACAGACCACATGTAACCACGCCAGACAAGGACCTCCACACCCGGCTTCTTCATCTGCGGGATCGTCTGAGACCAGCCACCCGGACAGCTGATGAAACTGTGGGTTTGTCTGAGACCAGCCACCTGGCCAGCTGAAGAAACCATGTGCTTGCACAACCAAAGAATATTTACTGTCAGAAACCGTCTCAGGGAAGCTCATCTGTGTGCTCATCGTCCTCACCAGGGTCTTGACCTGACTGCAGTTCAGCGTCGTAACTGACTTCAGTGGGCAAATGCTCATCTTCGATGGCCACTGGCACACTGGAGAAGTGTGCTCTTCACAGATTAATCCCAGTTTTAACTGTACCAGGCAGATGGCAGACCCCCTCCAATGTAATTTTTGAGAATTTGGCAGTACGTCCAACTGGCCTCACAACCACAGATCACGTACAGGACGTCGTGTGAGCGAGCCGTTTGCTGATGTCAACGTTGTGAACAATTTTATATTTTTCAATGGAAATTTGAATGCACAGAGATACCGTAACGAGATCCTGAAGCCCATTGTCATGCCATTCATCCTCCTCCATCACCTCATGTTTCAACATGATAATACACGGCCCCAGGTCACAAGGATCTGTACACAATTCCTGGAAGCTGAACATGTTCCAGTTCTTCCGTGGCCTGCATACTCACCAGACATGTCACTCACTGAGCATGTTTGGGATGCTCTGGATCCACGTGTACAACATCTTGTTTCAGTATTCCCATACCCGGGTAAGAGACCTCTTTTTTTTGGACAAGCTAGGTTTTCTAAACTGTAATGTTTACATGAATTCTGATTATTTCCAGGGATAAACAACATCCTTAAATATATGTAGATATCTTTGTTAGAAAGAATACTATATTTCCCTTGAAGGAGATGCTGCATGTAAAAAATAAATCTCAGTTTACCTCACTCTCTCCTACAGTCTAAATATTTTTCAGGTAAATAATGTTTGGCTGTGAATGATGGATAGCACCTCCATCTACCATATATCCCGGTTCATTGGTTACCCTTTACTACTTATCATTCACATAATCATATAAATGCATATCCGGGCTAACATCCTAATCAGTTATAGGGGCCATGTCTGGGCTAACATCCTAATCAGTTATAGGGGCCATGTCTGGGCTAACATGCTAGTCAGTTATAGGGGCCATGTCTGGGCTAACATGCTAGTCAGTTATAGGGGCCATGTCTGGGCTAACATTCTAGTCAGTTATAGGGGCCATATCTGGGCTAACATGCTAGTCAGTTATAGGGGCCATGTCTGGGCTAACATCCTAATCAGTTATAGGGGCCATGTCTGGGCTAACATGCTAGTCAGTTATAGGGGCCATGTCTGGGCTAACATGCTAGTCAGTTATAGGGGCCATGTCTGGGCTAACATGCTAGTCAGTTATAGGGGCCATGTCTGGGCTAACATGCTAGTCAGTTATAGGGGCCATGTCTGGGCTAACATCCTAATCAGTTATAGGGGCCATGTCTGGGCTAACATGCTAGTCAGTTATAGGGGCCATGTCTGGGCTAACATGCTAGTCAGTTATAGGGGCCATGTCTGGGCTAACATGCTAGTCAGTTATAGGGGCCATGTCTGGGCTAACATGCTAGTCAGTTATAGGGGCCATGTCTGGGCTAACATCCTAATCAGTTATAGGGGTCATGTCTGGGCTAACATGCTAGTCAGTTATAGGGGCCATGTCTGGGCTAACATGCTAGTCAGTTATAGGGGTCATGTCTGGGCTAACATGCTAGTCAGTTATAGGGGCCATGTCTGGGCTAACATGCTAGTCAGTTATAGGGGTCATGTCTGGGCTAACATGCTAGTCAGTTATAGGGGTCATGTCTGGGCTAACATGCTAGTCAGTTATAGGGGTCATGTCTGGGCTAACATGCTAGTCAGTTATAG